>NW_027185438.1:77500-122500 GCF_022577435.1 Embiotoca jacksoni
CCCTAACCCCTAACCCTAACCCTAAACCCTAACCCTAACCCCTAACCCTAACCCTAACCCAACCCCAACCCTAACCCTAACCCAACCCTAACCCTAACCTAACCCTAACCCTAACCCTAAACCCTAAACCCTAACCCTAACCCTAACCCCAACCCCAACCCTAACCCTAACCCTAACCTTAACCCTAACCCCTAACCCCTAACCCTAACCCTAACCCTCTAACCCTAACCCTAACCCTAACCCTAACCCTCTAACCCTAACCCCCTAACCCTAACCCTAACCTAACCTAACCTAACCCTAACCCTAACCCTAAACCCTAACCCTAACCCTAACCCCTAACCCCTAACCCTAACCCCTAACCCCTAACCCTAACCCCTAACCCTAACCCTAACCAACCCTAACCCTAACCCTAACCTAACCCTAACCTAACCCTAACCCTAACCCTAAACCCTAAACCCTAACCCTAACCCTAACCCTATCCCTTTCCCCTAACCCTAACCCTAACCCTCTTCCCTGGCCCTAACCCTAACCTTAACCCTCTTCCCTAACCCTAATCCTAACCCACCCCTCTTCCCTAACCCTAACCCCTAACCCTAACCCACCCCTCTTCCCTAACCCTAACCTTAACCCATCCCTCTTCCCTAACCCTAACCAACCTACCCTAACCCTCCCAACCCATAAACCTAAAATTAAAAAATTAAAACCCCCCCTTTTTTTTCTTTTTCTTTTTTTCTTTTAAATATTAGAAATCAAGGGATTTTAGAAAATATAATAATTAGGGATTAAAATAATATTAATAGTGGTCAAATAATTAGAATAATTAGAATTAAAAAGGCAAAAAAACTAAGGAGAAAAGCAATTCTTTTCTCCAAAAGTTAGGTGCCTTCCAAAAAGGCATGAAATTAGGAGCCTCCTAGATAGACAGGGCTCTCGGCCAATGAGCAAAAAGCTCCGCTAGGCCCACCCCTGCAGACAGAGGGAGGCATATATAAGAGCAGCTGCAGAAGCGTCTGTCCCCTCTTTCCATTATCTGTTGAGCTGAACACATGCACAGACCTCATACAGCCAACAAGACCACTATTTAGATTTCATTGTGCCTTAGCCTGAAGAAGACTCTAAGGAGTCGAAACGTCGCGATAGGCACGATATTAATTTTTCAAAAAATCTAGAATTTATTTTTTCTTTTCTTTTCTTAAAATAACAACATATATACTTACCTTATACTTACCTTACCCTACTTTCCCTACGTTTATTTCACCCCACTTACCTGATTTTATTTTCTTTCCCTTTATTCCTTTGGAATAAAACCCCTTTTCTCCCTCCCCAACCACCATGAGCACAGCTCACCACGATTGGACCCTTGTCAGCCACCGGAGGGGACGAAACCGTCCTCCGGCCAGGCCACAGACAAATTACGGGCACGAAACACACAACAGGGGGGAGTGGGATTGGACTGGGAGACCCACCTGGAGGAAGGCCCGTGCTCCACCCTTCATCCGTTCGTTCGGATGGGGGGATCAGTTTCCACATCCTAACCCTAACTAACCCTAACCCTAACCCTAACCCTAAACAAAAAAGACAAAAAAAATCAGAGAGGAACTAACATTGAACAGGGACAGATGAGCCCAGATTAAAAACACGGAATATGGGAGAGAGGGGTTGGGGTGGGAGTCCTGCCGGAGGATGGACCGTGCATCTCCTCTCGCCCGTTTACTCGGACGGGAGGATCAGAATACTTCACCTAACCCTAACCAACCCTAACCCTAAACCCTAAACCCTAACGCTAACCCTAAACCCTAAACCCTAACCCCTAACCCTAACCCTAAACCCTAACCCTAACTCTAACCCCTAACCCTAACTCTAACCCTAATCCTAACCCACCCCTCTTCCCTAACCCTAACCCCTAACCCTAACCCACCCCTCTTCCCTAACCCTAACCTTAACCCATCCCTCTTCCCTAACCCTAACCAACCTACCCTAACCCTCCCAACCCATAAACCTAAAATTAAAAAATTAAACCCCCCCTTTTTTTTCTTTTTTTTCTTTTAAATATTAGAAATCAAGGGATTTTAGAAAATATAATAATTAGGGATTAAAATAATATTAATAGTGGTCAAATAATTAGAATAATTAGAATTAAAAAGGCAAAAAAACTAAGGAGAAAAGCAATTCTTTTCTCCAAAAGTTAGGTGCCTTCCAAAAAGGCATGAAATTAGGAGCCTCCTAGATAGACAGGGCTCTCGGCCAATGAGCAAAAAGCTCCGCTAGGCCCACCCCTGCAGACAGAGGGAGGCATATATAAGAGCAGCTGCAGAAGCGTCTGTCCCCTCTTTCCATTATCTGTTGAGCTGAACACATGCACAGACCTCATACAGCCAACAAGACCACTATTTAGATTTCATTGTGCCTTAGCCTGAAGAAGACTCTAAGGAGTCGAAACGTCGCGATAGGCACGATATTAATTTTTCAAAAAATCTAGAATTTATTTTTTCTTTTCTTTTTTTTAAAATAACAACATATATACTTACCTTATACTTACCTTACCCTACTTTCCCCACGTTTATTTCACCCTACTTACCTGATTTTATTTTCTTTCCCTTTATTCCTTTGGAATAAAACCCCTTTTCTCCCTCCCCAACCACCATGAGCACAGCTCACCACGATTGGACCCTTGTCAGCCACCGGAGGGGACGAAACCGTCCTCCGGCCAGGCCACAGACAAATTACGGGCACGAAACACACAACAGGGGGGAGTGGGATTGGACTGGGAGACCCACCTGGAGGAAGGCCCGTGCTCCACCCTTCATCCGTTCGTTCGGATGGGGGGATCAGTTTCCACATCCTAACCCTAACCCTCTAACCCTAACCCTAACCCCTAACCCTAAACCCTAAACCCTAACCCTAACCCCTAACCCTAACCAACCCTAACCCTAAACCCTAAACCCTAACCCCTAACCCTAACCCCTAACCCTAACCCAACCCTAACCCTAACCCTAACCCTGATTACTAGAATTCGAACCCAAATTTATATTATATATAACAAACCTAAAATGGATACTTACCTTAAGGCAAAACTGCCTTTTATTTATTTCTCCTAACTCTAACTTGGGATAATTTGGCCCCTATCCCTAACTTGGGATAATTTGGCCCCTAACCCTAACACGGGATAATTTGGCCCCTAACCCTTCTCCTAACCCTAACTTGGGATAATTTGGTCCCTAACCCTAACTTGGGATAATTTGGCCCCTAACCCTAACACGGGATAATTTGGCCCCTAACCCTAACCTAGGGGACTTTGGCCCTAACCCTAACCTAGGGGACTTTGGCCCTAACCCTAACACGGGATAATTTGGCCCCTAACCCTAACACGGGATAATTTGGCCCCTAACCCTAATACGGGATAATTTGGCCCCTAACCCTAACACGGGATAATTTAATTTGACCCTAACCATAATACGGAATAATTTGGCCCCTAACCATAATATGGAATAATTTGGCCCCTAACCCTAATACGGGATATAATTTTTTTTAAATAAAAATCAGATCCCTATATTTTTTTAAATAAATTTTAAAAAAAATAACAGAAACAGTGGTCCATTGAATTTGAAAATATATTTGGATACCGTAACACATTGGAGAAGTTACGAGGACTAAAATGGGGAGGTACGAAAAATGGCCAACGGAATAGAAGCTCCAAAAAGCCAGGCCCCCGCGCAGAAAGGTACGGTCGACAGACAAACAGTCCATCAGGCAAAGCAGAGTCAGAGGGAAAAAGAAATCCACAGGACTAAGCCAGGGGACCCAAAAAGGGAAGGCAAAACCGAGCCGAAGGATAGAAAAAAACCCATAAGACAGAGCAAAGCCGTGGACTGTGAAATTTCATGGGGCAAACCGCTGCGCGGGGATAACAGCCAATGGGAGGGAAGCTCCAGAAGCCACGCCCCCACACGACAGGGAGACTCCATAAATAGGAGCAGAGGCAGAGGCCCCCCTGTCTTCATTCGGTCTGCTGACACAGAGCAAGAAGGAGCTGCTCAGCAAAGCAAAAAAACACTCGTAGACCGCGAGGGGACCACTTTTCTTTTCTTTTATTTTATTTTTCTTTCGTGCCTACGCCTGATGAAGACCAAACAGGTCGAAACGTTGCGACAGGCACAGAACAAACCGGTCATATATATTTTTTTTTAATGACAATCTAGTCACTTTTTATTTTTATTTTTTCTTCTTATTATTTTTTTCATGCAGGGATCTGTCTCCTCCTGTAACAAAAAAACAAAAAAAGACAAAAAAAATCAGAGAGGAACTAACATTTAACAGGGACAGATGAGCCCAAATTAGAAACACGGAATATGAGGGAGAGAGGGGTGTTGGGGTGGGAGTCCTGCCGGAGGATGGACCGTGCATCTACTCTCGCCCGTTTATTCGGACGGGAGGATCAGAATACTTCACCTAACCCTAACCCCTAACCCCAACCCCTAACCCCTAACCCTAACCCTAAACCTAACACTGTTTTTTTTGGCCCTAACCCTAACCCAGGATAATTTGGCCCTAATCCTAAACCAGGATTTCTTTGGCCCTAACCCTAACCAGGGAGACCCTGGCCCTAAGCCTAAAATTTGGACTCTCTGGCCTTATCCCTATCCCAGGATATTTTAACCCTAACCCTAACCGGGGTCACCTTGGCCCTAAACCTAAATTTTGAAGGGGAAGCATAGCCTATGGAAAAGAAGCCCCAAAAGCCAAGCCCCTGCGCAGTAAGGTTCTGTCAGGTGGTGGTGATCAGTCCATTAGGCAAAAGCAAGGTCAAAGGGACAGGAAGATCCACAGGGCCGCAGAGGAATAAGACCCCCCAAAAGGAGGGGGCGAACCCGGGCCGATGGATGGATAAAGGTACCCAAAAGACCAGCAAAGCCATGGACTTGGAAGTTCCTGGGGACAAACCGCTGCGCAGGGTGGACAGCCACTGGGAGGGACACCCCAGAAGCCATGCGCCCACAGGACAGGGAGACTCCATGGGCTGGAGCAGAGGCGGACGCCACCCCTGTCCTCATTTGGTTTAATTTTTTTATTTTTTAAAAAATAACCACTCAGGAGCCACTTTTTATTTTTTTAATTCTTTTTATTCTTCTTCCATGCCTGTGCCTGGTAAAAGGAAAAGAAGTGCCCTCTTACCAGCCTGGGCACTTGGCCAAACTGTCTGGGCCCCAGCCCCTGCAGACAGAGGGAGAAGCAGCCAGAAGAGCCCTCTCAACAGCCTGGGCGCTGAGCCAAAATGTCTGGGCCCGCCACTGCAAGCTGTGGGAGACTGGCCCCTTCTCTCCATACTCCGTTGAGCTGAACAAGGGAACAGACCTCAGGGCCAACAGGTAAGTATGAGTTTTTTATCTTTTTTTATATCTTTTTTAGTTTAGTCTTTTTATTTTCATGTGCCAATTGCCTGAAGAAGACTAATAAAAGTGGCACCAACAGGACAAGAAATCCGTCCACCTGCATGGCAGCTACCCGCTAACAGCATGACCCCAAAGAAAACGTGCAGTGAGTACTCACAGTTGGTGTAGGTCCCAATCTTCCGAGAAAAGACATCCAGCGTTTGTGTCCATCTGTTATATTGAGTACTAACTACATGTGATTTCCCGCCATACACTCCAGCTGTCTTCTCCCAGATGGTGAAGCCATGAGCTCATTAGCACAATGGTACACGCACGTGGTAAAGAACTCAGCGCAATTAAGTGTTTTCCTTCGGCCAACATGGTGGACTTTGTTATATGAACGAACCATATATGTGTACAAAAGTATTTATCTGACTTGAACTAATGACAAGAATAACCTTTTTGTGGTCCTTCCAATGTCTCTGTCGCAGCTTCCCCTCGTGTGTCGGCTTGTCTTTCTCCGCTTCGCGCTCTCCTGCCGGTTAGCTCCGCCCCTCGAACATCCTGATAGGTTCCACAATCAAAAAGTCTGGCTAGCAACACATTGACACCTCAACCAACCAATGAAAAAACAGTAATCACACGACAGGTTCGCGGTCACCAGAGAGCAGTAGGACACTTGAACACTTTGAACATTTAATTTTTGAGCTTATTATTATCAGTTAAGAATGTCTGTTTTACATGATTGCAGATAAACAGTGTTCAGGGGAGAGGAGCAGCACCGAACATAGCAACTGCAACCCAGGAATTGAGAAAGCATGTTTCACAGCTCCTGTAGTTCTCTACTGTGTCCACCAGAGTGCAGCAAACGCCGGTTGAGTACTGTGTGGAGGATCGTGGTCTCTGATTGGATGAAGCGGAAAAGTATATTTCCCATGTTCATGAGTATTTAGTTCCACTCCAACGTTACTTAGGCGTTGATAAAAAGTATGAGAGCAAGCAGTAGTAATATTTTCCATTATTAAGCTTGTATTTGTGTCTTTCTGGAGCTGTGAAATAAAACAAGTGCCACGGGTGATAAGGACATGACTGAACAGTGCTATAAATGACATGTGTTTCCTTTAAGTTTATATCAAACTGAATGGACTCAGTCATGATGAAACTCTGTGTTCTGTTCTGTTCGGTTCGTTGTGGGTTCGGGTGGTGGGGGGGTGGTCAGCGGGAGGAAGAATATGCAAATGATTCAACAAGTTACAATATTTTTCAAGTTCAACAATAAACTTATAAATCTTTTTTGTAAGTTCTGTCACAAACTACTCGTTCACAACAATTACTTTGATATCTCGAATCAACAACAACACAACAGTAAACATGTTTCATGTGTTCATGTGCTGTTTCATGAATGATTAAGTTGAACAATGAAGTTTTACAAATATCAAACATTTATAACTTTTTGTCACCTCGTTAGCACTTCTACAACCAACAGTTCAACCTCTCAGTAATGAACAAATAGAGAAATCTTAACACTGTTAACAATGTAGTAAAGTACCAGATTGATATCATTAATGATGTCTATCATCTTATGATCACAGCAGGTGTGAGTCACTCAGTGACGCCAGTGAAGAGTTTACAGTGTTGCTCAACAAGCGAGCAGACAGACAGACACACACAGACAGATAATGAAAAAACAAGAGAACAACAACGTTGACAGTTTCCATGTTTTCAGGAGAGATCTCATTATACTGACTGAATCAATCTACCAATCAGAGCAGGAGGGGAGGGTTACTACAGTTTCACTGTGTCCATCTTAAATGTGTGCATTCAGAAACCAGTAAATATGTCTAAGTGATAAATACTTCTGTGTTTTTAAGTATGTATTTATGTACCAGGTATGTTTAGGTCAAAATTAATCTGCATAAAGGTCACTAGCCCAATGCTAACACTAATTCTATAGTAACTTTTATTAAGCATTACATAATCACAGGGTTGGAAAGCAGGTTATGCTAAAGTCATGTGCAACCATAGTTAGCTGTAGAAAGGATGATGTCATTGTGTAATGACTGAGTGGATGGATTACAATTTATCTTCAAAACTCATCTATATAGGCTGAACTTTGGGGACTTCCCACATTTCCATATGAAGATGACCTTTAAACATATAATCAGTGGCGCAGTTCTTACATGTTGCTTGTTTCACCCAAACTTTCAACCAGCACTGTTGTCCAGAGCAGGAACGTACCTATGACATATTACAGTCTAAAACGTCTTGTTTGTGAGCTGAGCTGCCCAATGGAGCAAGTTCAAGCTCAAATAAATACCTCCTTCCTTCCTTCCATCCAGACAACCACCACAACAACTTCAGAGAGAACAGACTTCTGCTGCCATTAACACACAATGAGCAACACAAGTGACTTCTAACCAGTCACACACACCTGTAACAAGGTTGGTGCTACCGGGTCTCTCCTGGACACAGATGACACGCTCAGTCGTACATTCAGGTGTAAAGTGCTTTTATTTGCCCGGTCCATACACCAATGTACTCCTGCGACCCCTTCCTCCTCAGCCTCCTTCTCCCTGCTCCCTTTATAGGGGAGAGCTCATCAGTCCACATCCAGCTCAGCTGTGCTCATTACACCTGCCGGCACCGTTCCCTGAACCACTCCTCCCACTCTCCACCTCCTGCAGCTGAGCTAACCACACCCCGCCACCACAACACCTTTGACACAAGTCACCGTATTTTAACCTGGGATGGAAGACGTGTGGAGGAATTACTTCTGAAGGCTTTTGCTGCTGTGACCAGGTGATAATAGACAGGAGCCACAATAAACTGGAACTTCACACTGATGGAGACAATCCAGGTGACTGGATGATAAAACTAAACACCAGGAATGATAAAGGGCTTCAAATAACTGTTTAATACTAAAATAAAAACAAACAGAAATTAACAACCAAACAAATAAAGAATGTGGGTCCAAACTGCAGTCAGGGAGGCTGGTAGCAAATGACATGTACAACAAATAATCATCACTGCAAACAAATTCACTGGAGCTAAACCAAACCATTTAACAGCACTACAAAATAAACTTAAACAAACTCACACAAGACATGAATAAAGACTGGAACCATTTCCTTCTCCCTGGCAGCCCAAACACAGACACACTGTTTTAATGCTAAATACTTTGGGCTGTTTTTTACATTTCATTTCTTTACAAACTAAAACCTAACAAATGATGGAAAAAAAACAACAGTGGCTGGTTTCTCTAAAGTATCTGCTAAAATAACTAAAGAAATCAAATCAATTCATAGAAAAAAATTGACCTTTGCAAACAAAATCAAATCATTTACAGGCCTGAAACAAAGCCCTTCCCCTCAGTTTAGAACATGCAGTTGCCTGGAGAATATTTAAAAAAAAAGAGTGAGTTAATATGTTAAAAAGAATAGTTGATTTTATTTGGTCTAAAGAGATAAAAGACAAAGTTCAGCTTTATATTTCTTCACTACTAAAACCATGTTGTTCAACAAATCTTTTAAAACAAAGGGAGCCCAACAAAATCACCACCAAACCAAGGCAGGCCTCATGCTTGAGCTCAGGTGTGCAAGAAAGAGGCCCAGGTGAGCTTCCTGCCTCAATAAATACACAATCCTCCCTTCCTGTCTGGGTCCTAGTGCTAGACTGGTATCTGCCCATCACAAACTACAGCTCTTTTCTGCTCTCAAATGGAGACGTTAACAGTGGAAACAGGATCTGATGGAATTTAAATGTTTGAAAAACATAACCCTGTTAGGGTGAGGATCTCACATTTTATTTATGGTTACCAACCCTAACCCTAGGAGTTTTGCTAGTGTTTTTACAGGCATAACAGCATATGAAAATAAAGGTTGACCATAGATCTTTTCCACAACAACACAATGTGTCCATGATCCGTAAATTTATTCTTCAAATCTTACTGAACCTGATTGAACCACATTTGTCAATGTGTGACTTTTAAATATCAGGAACATCTGGTGGCCTCATGGTTCAAGACAAGTGCAGCGTCCACAGTTCAATCGTTGCTGGCGACCTTTTCCATGTCATATCCATCTCTGTTGTTTTTAGTGAAACAAACTATAAACTGTTACACTGCAAATGGAAAAGATATTTACAAATGAACAATCTTAAATGTTGCATTGTTGTGTGTCCATTTTACACTTTTGGACGCAGAGATCCGACCACCGGTTTGTCTGCACACAACTCTTTCCACCAGGCGGGGCGCTCCACAACCTGGCTGCCCTGCATCACCGTCGACCACAGGTTATTCTTATACAGCTGCATGGAGGACAAACAACACCACAGGTTGGACAACAATTTCTTGTGCACACAGCAGACCAAAACTCTTCTCTGTGGCCTAAAGGACATCTGGAAATATGCTGCAGTGGTTGTTGGTTAATCAGCTTTAAAACCTGAACTGTGTTGGATGGAGGCTACCATAAAGAGCTAACACTCATGCTAGCACATTTACCAAGTTACATCTAAGTGAGTACAAAGAAAATACTCAAAGCATTTTTTTTAGTACAAGAAACATGTTTAAGATATTTTGAATAAAGCAGAAATCTCATTTTCATATATTGCATAATGTCTTGTACATGTATGTTTGTAATGTACTGATCTCTCACCATGACACCAGCTCTACACTGTAATAGAAAAATAACACTCATTTGGATTTCTGTCCTCTACATGGATGTAGGACGTACTGAGGATGTTAACTTTCTGTCTGAGGCCTGGAAACGTTTCACACTTATTATATTAGGACTAACTGATGAATGTGTCTGAATGTTTACAGGGAGGAACAGAGAAACTCAACCTTCCTTCCTTCCTTACTAACCTCAGCCGTCATCTTCACCTGAAATGTGACTGCCAGGTGGACATCGGTTATTATATCCATCTGAACATACTAATCACAGCTCATTCTGACAGTTTCAAGACGTGTGAGGCTGTGGTAGTTTTCCTTTTACCAATGCGTGCATGCTGTCATGAGGTGGTGTTTACCAGGACCCAAATGCAGGTTCACAGACTTGGGTATCGGTTCCAAAATACAGTCTTCATTCCAATCAACACAAAAACAAACAAACCAAAAGGTGGCACCTACCGTGTCCACTTGCTTCCAGTCGGGAGGGCAACTCAACCGATAGATCCGGGGAGACACGGCTGGCAAGGCAGCCGGCAGACCAGCGGACAGGACCGCTGGAAAAAACGGAGTCAATAATCCTCCGAGTCGGGAGGGCAACTCCACCGACTGGTGACTCCGACAGGGAGCTCCGCAGGAGGAACAGAAGCCCGAGGAACAGGACAGACGGAGAACAGACGGAGGACAGATGGGTGACTAACAAATGAACCGACAACCAGAGGAGTGCCGGGGCAGGGTACATATAGTCCGGGGAGGTGATCAGGGAGATGCAGCACACCTGCAGGAGGTGATCAGGGGTGAGTGGCTGCAGCTGCTGGGACCGGTGAGGGGCGTGGCCACGGGAGGTGAGGAGAGGAGGACACAGGAGGAGAGGGGATGGTCGGCAAGACGGAGGAAAACCGGACTCCTGACAGATAAACCCTATTTTAAGGTCTTTATAGAATAAACTACAAACATAAAGACCAAAAACTCAGACATCAGCCCACTGTTTATCTGCCTGGGGTCTCCTCTGCAGATTCCCTAGCAGCGAGCTGCTGCCTCCGGAGCAGATGTCGCATTTACGCTGTTTTTGAAGCAATTACTGGAGCGATTAAAAAAATTACAAAACGTTTGTAATCATAAATATCCATATTCTCATAGAAATGCAATTTATGTCTTTCTATAATTTTCACACTTAGCAAAGTCATCCGACGGGCCAAGCTGGACCCCCTGGCGGGCCGGATGTGGCCCACGGGCCGTACGTTTGACACCCCTGCTCTAAATCTTCCAGGTGATTAAGGTCCTCATCATCTGTGGGCTACAGCTTCAATAACTATCAAACCTAAAGGCCTAATATAATGCTCCTACATTTAGCTGCAAGTCTCACATATAAACACACTAACATGCACACATGAATCAGGAATATTTAAAACAGATCCCAAATTTTTTTTAAATACAAACAGTGGTCCATATAATTAGAGAACATAATCACAAACTGTAAGCATTATATAAAAGGCAAAAAGCACGGAGTAGAGCAAAGCACTCCTCCAAAAGCTGGCCACCCCGCAATTGCATAAAGTTACGGAGTCTCAAAGACGGACAGGGCAAACGGCCGATGGACAAGATGCTCCACAGGGCACGCCCCCGCAGGACAGGGAGACTACAAAAGGAGCAGATGCAGGAGCAACCCCTGTCCCCTCCTTGCAAATTTGATCCGCTGAAAAAAGGCAAGAGGACCTGCCCAGCAAGCAAAAAACACTCGGAGACCACGAGGGGACCACTTTTCTTTTATTTTTCTTCCGTGCCTACGCCTGATGAAGACCAAGGGAGGTCGAAACGTCGCGACAGGCACAAATTGAGGACAAACTGGTCACACTTTTCTGAAAGACAATCTAGTCTCTTTATTTTATTTTATTTTTTTTCATGTAGGGATCTGTCTCCCCTACAAAAATTAAAAAAAATAAAATAATAATAATAATAATATATATATATATATATATATATATACTCACCTCGAACAGGGACGAATGAGCCCAAACGGGATCCCTGTCCATCGCCGTGGAGGACTAGATGGTCCCCTGGCGACATGAACAGGAATACCCTAATTGGAAGCATGGGATATGAGGGAGAGGGGTTGGGGTGGGAGACCTGCCGGGGGATGGACCGTGCACCCCTTCTCGTCCGTTCACTCGGACGGGAGGATCAGTTCCCCTACCCTCTTCCCTAAACCTAACCTATCCCTCTTCCCTAAAGCCGGATGGCTCCCCGGCCTAAGTCGGGCAGGAGGGATATGTGGTGCAGGAGGGACTGGGCTCTCACTCCTGGGGACACTGAGCAGCAGGCTGGCTGTGGACAGGACGTGTGGCAGGTGCTCGAATGCCCGGCATCCTTGTATGTGCTGAGTATAAAGTCTGAATGCTCCTTACTTCCTGTTCTAGATCATCGGTGTCAGAGCTCGTCAGTTCCATCTGTTCTCTCCGTGTTTCTGTGTTTCTTGAGGACCGACCTATCATGTGCTCCTTTGATCAGTCTTTTATCTCATCCTACTCTGTAACTCTGCTAGTTTATCTGTTAAACCCGATTATTAAGATTCTGGGCTGTTTGTGAATAAACTTTTTGGATTACCCCCAAATTACCTCTGCCTGCTTTAAAGAACTGAAATCAACTCACGGCCTGGTGTCGTGTGTTCGAGTTTCTCATCATAACAAGTCTGTGTGTGTGTGTTTCTCTCTGATTAGAAGAGCAGCAGAGTATCTGAATAAGAGAGGAAAACGTAGAAAGTCTGATCATTTAACACCAATATTCTATCCAGAAAACAAGCAGCCACGCTGTATGTCCACTGTTTCTAATGTAGATGTCTATTTTGATTAATACTACTACTAATAATAATACCAGTGATGCTGGACACTTCCTGGGCTGCTGCAGTGGTCAGAGATCTTCAAGGAATTTTTTTTTTTTTTTTTTTTTTTTTTTTTTAAGTCTTGGAGGAAAAAATGGAAACTGGCATTTGAACTGAACTTGCTCTCTGTGGCTTTGGCCGTAAGCAGCACTGGGTGTGGATCTGGAGACCGCCCAGATTGGGATTCACCACCAAAGCTCTCTGATTGAAAGGAGGAGGGAAGAGAAGGGGAAGAGCTCATCCTGCAAGTCTCCACTCAGTCCTGCTACTTTATCTTTCTGGAACACATGCTGCTGCCTGCTGTGCTCATCTAACTCCTGTCTACATTCACACATCTGTAAGTCTACGTTCACACATCTGCATTCACACATCTGTAAGTCTCTATTCACACATCTGTAAGTCTGTATTCACACATCTGTCAGTCTGAATTCACACATTTACATTCACACATTTGTAAGTCTGCATTCACACATCTGCATTCACACATCTGTAAGTCTACATTCACACATCTGCATTCACACATCTTTAAGTTTGCATTCACACATACACTATACAGTATACACTATAATATACACTATACAGGATCCAATATACAGTATAAAGTATACACAATACAATATATACTACAAACTATACAATATACACTATAAACTATACAGTATACATTATGCAACATACAGTATACAGTTTACAATATAATCTATATACTAAACACTATACAGTATACACTGTACACTATACAGTATAAACTATGAACTATAAAATATACATTATAGACTATAAACTATACAGTATACACTAATAAATACACTATACAATATACACTATACATTACACAGTAAACACAATACAGTATACAATATATACTATACAATATACATTACATTTCATTTAGATGAGGCTTTTATCCCAAGTGACTTACAATAAGTTAATTTCAACCATGAGGGTTCAAACCAGAACAACAAGAATCAAGAAAATACAATTTCTTCCAGAAAGCCAAACTACAAAGTTCTATCAGTAAGTTCTATTTTAAGATACTAAAGTTCTACTGTTCAACGTAAAGTCTGAAGAGATGTGTTTTTAGTTTGTGGCGGAAGATGTTCAGACTTTCTGCTTCCTGATGTCGGTGGGGAGCTCATTCTACCATTTAGGAGACAGGACAGCAAACAGTCCTGGTTTAGTAGAGTGTTTAACTCAGTGAGGAGCAACAAGCTGATTGGTAGAAGCAGAGTGGAGGGAGGGGCTGGGATGTAGGGTTGGACCACGTCCTGGATGTAGACTGGACCCGATCTGTTCGCAGCGCGGTATGCAAGTACCAATGTTTGGAAACGGATGCGGGCGGCTACTGGTAACCAGTGAAGGGAGTGGAGGAGGAGGAGGACGAGGACGAGGACGAGGACGAGGACGAGGACAAGGAGCAGCGGAGGAGGAGGAGGAGGAGGAGCGGAGTAGTGAGAGTGAATTTAGGAGGTTAAAGACCAGTCGAGCTGCTGCATTCTGGATGAGCTGCAGAGGTCAGATTGCACTAACAGGTAGACCTGCCAGGAGGGAGTTACAGTAGTCTAGATGTGAGATGACCAGAGCCTGGACCAGAACCTGGACCAGAGCCTGGACCAGAACCTGGACCAGAACCTGGACCAGAACCTGCACCTCCTTCTGAGTGAGAAGAGGACGTATTCTCCTGATGTTGTGCAGCATGTATCTACAGGAACGTGTTGTTGCAGTGATGTTGGCAGTAAGAGAGAGATGACTGTCGAGTGTCTCCGAGGTTCTTATCAGTCAGGGTCGGGATAACAGAGTTGTTGAAGGTAGTAGTCAGGTCGAGGGTGGGAGAGTCTTTCTCTGGAAGGAAGAGCAGTTCGGTCTTGTGGAGGTTGATTTTCAGGTGGTGTGAGGACATCCACTGAGAGATGTCAGTCAGACAGACAGAGATTCATGCTGCTACCTGTGTTTCAGATCGGGGAAAAGAGAGGATCAGTTGGGTGTCATCAGCATAGCTGTGGTAGGAAAAGACATGCGAGTGAACGACAGAGCCGAGAGAGTCGGTGTAGAGAGAAGAGGAGGGGGCCCGGGACGGAGCCTTGAGGGACACCAGTAGTGAGAGGACAAGGTTCAGACACAGATCCTCTCCAAGTTACCCGGTAGGTGAGGTCGTTGAGGTAGGATGAGAACAGGGAGAGAGCAGAGCCTGAGACACCGAGGTCCTGAAGGAGGAAAGAAGGATCTGGTGGTTCACTGTGTCAAATGCAGCAGAAGGTCTAGAAGGATCAGGACAGAGGACAGAGAGGCTGCTCTAGCAGTGTGAAGCTGCTCAGAGACAGAAGGAGGACCGTCTATTGCTCCAGAAGGTCTGGAGCAATAGACTGGAGAATGTGAGATGGGATGGGGGGCGGGGGGGGTTACCAAGGTAACAACTTGATTGGGAGACGGAGGAGGGGGGGGGTGAAAGAGGAAAGCGAAGGGGATGAAGATGAAGATGATGGACATGTAGTTATAGAAGATGGATTATAAAATGAGGAGCGTATGTCATCTATCTTTTTAGTGAAGTAGTTGACAAAGTGGCTTGGTGGAAGGAGGGGGGGAGGGGGGGGGTCAAGGAGGTTGGAGAAGATGGAGAAGAGGTTTTTGGGATTGGAAAATGAGGATTGAATTCTGGTTAGGTAGAAAGAGCTTTTGGCTGCAGAGATGGAGGCAGAGAAAGATACAATATACATAATACAATATACAGTATACACTATACACAATACACTATACAATGTACGCTATAAACTATACAATATAAATTATAGACTATAAACTATAGAGTATACACTTTAATACATACACTATACAGTATACACTATATACTCTACAATATACACTATACAGTGTATGCAATACATTATACAATATACACTATAAACTATACAATATACACTATGTAGTAAAGACTCAGGGCAGGAGTGTTGGAAGTGTGGGCAGCCGGGCACTGCCGGAAAGAGTGTCCACTCATGGACGAGGCCAGGTGATCCGGGTTGCCGGCCCTCCAACACCCTCCCCCTGTCAAGGGGCAACGTAACGAGTTCTTTGTCTGTGTCTGTCTCTATGTCTGTCTGTGTCTGTCTCTGTATTTGTCTCTGTGTCTGTATTTGTATTTGTCTCTGTGTCTCTGTGTCTGTCTCTGTGTCTATCTCTGTGTCTGTATTTTTTTTTCTGTGTCCGTATTTGTATCTGTGTCTGGGGACCCTGTGTAAACAGCAGGACATCTTGTGGGCGGTGTCGTGCCTGACAGACAGAGTGCAGGGATTAAATTGTAAACTGTAGCTCCGCCCCCTCCAGCAGAGGAGCCCGGGGACGCCGGATAGGACCTCATCAGCAGCCTGCAGCGTTTCATCCGTACCTGTGGAATAAGAGACGCGCAACGTTGAAGAGAGCGGCTTCAGACCTTTACTGCCCTCCGAGTAGTTTTCCCGCCCTGGATATCAGCCGAACAGACCTCTGAAGTCTAAAGATACTTTTTTCAAGCTGAGCGTCAATGCAGCTTTTCACTACTTTCTTCTTGAACACATTTAACGGTGGAGTCGCTTTTAGAAGTGGATGTGACTGTGTGGAGGGTGAGATAACCTCAACCAGCCTGAAACATGGAGGACTTCATTAAAACCAGCCTGAAACATGGAGGACTTCATTAAAACCAGCCTGAAACATGGAGTAGTTCTGAGGAGCTGTCGAAGAGCTCGATGCAGCCCGATGCAGCCCGAAGGTATTTTCCTCTGGCCCGAGTCTTTCCGGTAGTTCAGTGTGATTCAGAGAGTTTACTGGAGGTTACAGTGTTACTTTACTCTGAGTTTGTTAGAAATGTTTCCACAGAAGAATCATGTACGGATATTAAGTAACGTTAAAGAACAGCAGAACCACCGAGTTCTACAACTCGGTCCAAACCCGCTGCTCCGGACCGGACTTCATTCCTCAGTCTGAGTTCTGTCTGAAATGTGTTCCAGTGAATCTGCCAGCTGCTTTATAACTTTTACCAGCTGTGAACGCGTTCAGTCTTTGTATCGAACCACAACAGTGAGCTGCAGTAATTTCAAGGAAAGTAAGTAACTCCATCTATAAAAGCACAATGTACTGTTTCTCTCAGTTTCAGCTCCAGTCAGTTTCTCTGCAACTCTTCGTGCCTTTAAAAAGAGCTCCGCATGAAATAATGGGCTAGTTTCTACATGTCCAGGCTGCTCTGCTGCCTTCAGGAGCCACAGACACAGTTTCTCAGTAGCTTCTATACAACATGGTGCGCCATGAAGTAACAAGTGAAAACATTCGTTTTTAGGTGTTTCTCTATTTACAGGCTGTCTGTCAGCTCAGTGGACCAATCAGGAGCTGTAGCTGGAACAACAACACAGCATATTCAAATGTTTCAGGGTCTGCCACACAATGTCCTACCAGCTCTACCTGTGTGTGTGTGTGTGTGTGTGTGTGTGTGTGTGTGTGTGTGTGAGTGTGTGTGTGTGTGTGTGTGTGTGTGTGTGAGTGAGAGTGAGTACGTGAGTACCTGAGTGTTATAGTAGTAGGGTCGTCTGTGTACTGTAAGTTCCTCTTGTTCCCATCTGATGATCATAGAACGTTCTTTACAGCAGATCATTTCCTCTCTGTTCTTCAACTCGGCAAGAAAACTGAAGTAAGGACTTTCAGACTGAAAGCTGTAACTACAGAAGCATCACGAGGAACGTTCCCTGTTAGTTCTATTGAGGATGTTAGTTAACGTTGGTGATGGTTCTAACAGAACGTACCGATTGTGTTGAGGATGTTAGTTAACGTCGGTGATGATTCTAACAGAATGTGATGATGGTTCTGAGGATGTTAATTAACGTCGGTATACAACCTGCCTAGTCAGCACGTACAGGGATATTCTTTGAACGTTGTTTTACATCCAGAAGCAGTCAAATCTACAGAGACCCGGAGGGGTCATGGTGACATTTTTGTGAGGACTCCTGTTTTGTTTTTTTCCATTACTTGTTAGCTGTGGGTTTTATTTCTGCTCTGCACACGCAGCAGTAGCACACGCACACACGCATACGCACACACGCACACGCACACACACACACACACACACACACACACACACACACACACACACTGCACTATAAAACACTGCCAGTTAAAGAAAACCTGCTGCACAGATGATGGGACACTTTACAGGATGCATTTAAATAATTTTAAAAGTCTGATCTCTGACAGTCTTCAGCTGCTCCACCTGCCTGTGACAGGTGGAGTTGTAGCTCCACCTATTGCGGTTTGGATATGTACAACTTTTACCACTTGAAACTTTGGTGCTCCTGTGACAGAAAAATATGTGTCCCAGTGGTCAGAACCAGAGTAGAGACACAGTGACAGCTGACCCATCACAAGGCTGCAGTCACAATCACAGCTCCAGTGATAATAATCAGTGATAATAATCACAGCTGTATATATGTGTCTGTGTATGTGTGTATTTATTTATTTATATGTCACTGCACTCACACTGCTGGTCCTCCTGAATACACACACACACACACACACACACACACACACACACACACACACACACACACACACACACAGAGCTCTTGTCCTGTTTGTGTGTATTAGAAACACTACAGAGTGACTGATGTGTCCTGTTTCCAGCAGGTTGAAACTCTGCAGACAGAATCTGCCCGCTCGGCACAGTGCTCACATAAACTGCTGACAGCAGCTCTCCGCCGCCTCAAACAATAAATATGTGTAATCCCTGGCATGTTCCAGTCCCCAGCAGCCGCACAGTCTTCAGTTTCACACCCAAACAAACCGCATCCAGCTCCAAAGCATGGCCTGTTCAACAAAGTTCAACTAAAAGAAGAAAAAGAAACATGAATATTAATAGAAAGGCAGCATCAGACGTACGTAAGGTGATTTCTGTTGTCTCTCAGTTGATATGAATCGGTCTGATTTTCCATTAACAGAGAGAACTTAAGTTTTTTTTTTTTTTATTGTTCTGATGAATTACTTGAAGTGAATATAAAATGTGATCAGTGTGAAAATCAGACTTTTGAGTGGATTCACACACATCCTTCGTTCTGCTTCAGTTCTGACGTGGCCTGCTGGACATTTTACTTCCTGTTGACGATGATGTTACATTAAATTAGAGAGTAACAACTGTAATTTATTCTGAAGTTGGTGATGATGGTGTTTTACAGGGTAGGATTTTATTTTGAAGAAAAAAGGAGAAGAAACACAATCGTTCATTGATTCTTTGATTTGTTGATTTATTGGTCCATTGGTTCATTAATTCATTGATGGATCATTTTGCTGTGATTCTCTGGTCCTTTTCTGGACCACCTTATCTTGTTAGTACCTGGACAGACAGACCAATATTAATAAGAATAGTACAGAACTCACTTGCTGACAGTTCACATTTACTTTATAAATACATATTAATAACTTTTGAAATGTTCTCTCCGTTTACAACCCTGTTTCCGAATAAGTAGTGATGCTGTGTAAAATGTAACTAAAAACAGAATGCAATGATTTGCAAATCACATAAACTCATGTTTAATTGCAAATAGACCAAAGACAACATGTCAAATGTTGAAACAGAGAAATTGTATTATTTTATGTCAAATATCTCCTCATTTTGAATTTGATGGCAGCAACATGTCTCAAAAAAAAAAAAATCCTCCAGGTTAAAGAGGAGAGGGACCATCCAGCTTGTTATCAGCTCAGTTCTAAAGCCAGCATCTGTGATGGTACAGGGATGCATTAGTGCACATGGCATGAGTAGCTTGAACATCTGGAAGGAAGCATTAATGCTGAATGATATATTCAGGTTTTGGAGCAACATATGCTGCCATCCAGACAACGTCTCTTTCAGGGAAGGTCTTGTTTATTTCAGCAGAACAACGTCCAACCACATTCTGCACGTATTCCAACAGCATGGTTCTCTAGTAGAAGAGTCCGCTGATAAACTGGCCTCCTGCAGTCCAGACCTGTCAATCATTGAAAACATCTGGAGCATCAGGACATGAACAATACAACAAAGGAGACCCTGAACTGTTGAGCAGCTGAAATCCTCTATCAGGCAGGAATGGGACCACATTTCACTTTCAAAACTCCAGAAACTGGTCTCCTCAGTTCCCAAAGGTTTCCAGAGTGTTGTTAAAAGAAGAGGTGATGTAGCTCAGTGGTGAACATGATCCTGGAACAACTTTTTAGAGACGTGTTGCTGACATCAGATTCAAAATAGGTGAATATTTTTATAAAACAACACAATTTCTGATTTTCAATATTAGGCTAAACCTAACCCTGTATTTAGTCCATCTGCAATAAAATATGGGTTTATGTGATTTGCAAATCATTGCATTCTGTTTTTATTTATATTTTACACAGCGTCCCTACTTTTTTGGAGACAGGGTTGTATTATTATGACAGGTGGAGAATGTGTGCTGAAATCCTGTTAGAGTGGAGAATGGTCCAAACATGTCGGTGTCACCAGCTGTGGGTCCAGATTACAGCGGATCACATTAGTGTGCTGTCGGCCTTTATTCTGTAACAATGTCACATTTGGGATGAACTGAAATGGGCTTTTTCTAATCTTTGGCCATATGGTGCCTTGGAGAGGAGCTGGGTGGAGGGGGAGGAGAGGAGCTGGGGGGGAAGGGAGGGGAAGGGAAGGGAGGCGAGGGCAGGGGAGGAGAGGCTAGGGGAGGAGAGGCGAGGGGAGGCGAGGGGGATGTAGGTCACCCTGGAACAGAACAAAGAGGAACACTAATCGAGACTGAAGTGGAGAACAAAAGTGTGTGTGAAGGTTCCTCCTCAGTGTCGCACCTTGAGAACATCTGTGGAACATTGTCGGTGTGTTTGTCAGTAAGAAGAGGGGCGAAGACTCTGTGAGTAAGAAGAGGGGCGGAGTCTCAGGGAGTCTCACTTCATGAGTTTCACCTACTTTAAAACCTTTAACTGGTGCCGTTTCTGCAGTCCTGACGCCAGAACCACAGGTGGTGATCCAGGTGAATCATTCTTAGTTCAATCACCCGATTCTTCACGTGGTCCACAGACCGGTTAGTGCAGATTGTCTCTGCAGATTGTTTCTGCAGCTCTCTGCTGGAATTTGTTGGACCTAATTGTCTCAGATAAGAATATTGATCAAGTTAATTTAACGGTTGATTGTAAAGGGTCCTTCCTCGATCCTTAATTTGCATCCTCAGTTCACCTTCCAGAGGCCGTTCATATTTTCATATCATTTTCACAATATTTTATCAGAACCTCTGTGACAGACAGTTCTCCTTCATCTGAGCGATGACTGATCATCACACTGACTGGACAACAAGATTTTACTGTGTATTTAATGTTCCTGTTTGGTTTAATGGATTCAGTTTCCACTGAGATTGTTGTTACAGATGATCTTGTGTTAGTTTTCTTACAGGTACAAGTAGATCACAAGAGGGGAACAGTAGAAAAGAGAAGGGCTATCAAATGTCTGCATGACAACATGCTCTCAGAATATTGAACCTTTAAAACTGGAATTGATTCACTTTAATTGTTCAGAGTTTATGCTGCAGCACACAGGTAGAGGATGAGTCATTAACACTGAATGATTTGTAAAGCATTGTACTGCTGTTTCTAACAACTGATGTGTTAGAAATGAACGTTCCTCAGTGATGAGCAGAGACTGCTGTGGAGACGGTGGATGCGTCCTGCTGTAAATCCGTATCAGTGTACGTAGACTACAGGTCTTTAATGCTGTTACAGTCGAGCAGTGAGCCGGAGATTACGAGCAGAGGGGGAAGGGCTCCATTAGAAAGGATTTAAGTCGTTACTGGAAATGTCATGTTTATACCGTTGTTATTTTACTGATGTGTGTCAGTAGCTGATGAACTGACTGTTTCTGTCTGTCTGAAGATTATAATTTAAACTATGAAAGCCCTCATTTATTCTCTGAATCATTTCAGTTCACACTTCAGTTCACACTTTCATTCATACTGAGCCACAAATATACGTCTCTGCTAGCCTCATCAGCAATCCTACATTTATGAATGTAACTGTGATTTTCAGATTATCATGAGTGTCACACTCAGACGATGCTGCGCGACCTCCTCAGAGGTTCAGATACCAGCTGTCGTTGGCTGTCACTGACTCACTGACTGACTCACCCACTGACTCACAGACTGATTGACTCACCCACAGACTGACTGACTCACTGACTGACTGACTGACTGACTCACTGACTGACTCACTGACTCACACTGACTCACTCACTGACTCACTGTCACCTGATGGAGATGGCAGCTGACGGAGACCTCTTCTGTTCAGTGATGGTCATTCCACTTTGACAGAGATGCTTTCTTCGTTCTTCTCTTACATCATGTTCCCTGTCCAAACTGTGTCCATCACTGTCCTCCAATCAGTGTTAATCATTTATGAAGAGCATCCAGGTGATTGAGCCTTTCAATGCATTTCTGGTGGCTGACTTGTGGGATGTTCCTAAAATCCTTGTTTAAATTCACATTTAGACAGGGAATAATATTTCCAGTAAAAAGCATCCCTCATAGAGCCGTATGTGTCGTTGCAGTTCAGACTCTGATCTGACCTTATGATGGAGAATGACCCTTTAACAGCGTTTCTATTGTATAATGTTGTGATATGCTGGATCAACATTACGTTACTGATGCATGAACAAACTGAATTTAAAGTCCAACTGTCATCATATTTAGTCAACCCACAACCACGTTATCACATGTTGATCACCATAGTCACACACCTACCCGTGTTCTACTGAAACCTGTGGAGCTGCTAGTGGTACGTCCTGTTAAAATGCATGTGTGCAGCCATGTCCCCCTCAGTACAGTTTAGGACGGAGACAGGAGAACTGGCAGGGACACAGTCCTGAGGAATTATTTGTGTAGAGACATTTAATTGATATACAATATCCACAGAACTGTGAATTATGAACAGACAAGTTTAAAGTGCACATTCAGATGAAGGAAGGAAGATAGTTTTCCACTTCTCTTCTATGTTGGATTATTTGAAAACTCCCATGAGGACTGAAGACTGCAGACAGATCTCGACTCTGCTCCCTTCTGACGTCTAATGTGACAGCTTTTATTTTCCTCTGATTTTGAATCATTGAAGATTTGTTCACGATTATATTTTTCTTCATAAGAATTTTTTTTGGAGGATTATATTTACAATAACAATTTGATTCTGGATTATTATTTTCCATTTCCTTTAAATATCCTTCAGTGGGTTGTTGTTGTTTTTGGGACTTTCTGTATGATGAATAAAACTGTCTTCCTTTTACCCCAAGAAACTGCACATATTGGGCCTGATTCACCGAAGGTTTGTGTTTTAAAATCACATTCAAACTTCACAGCACCCACAGAAAAATGTCTAGCTGATCTACTAACAACGTGCAATGAGGATTGCGTCTTTCAAATGTGCAATTTAACGGTGTCCATTCTGCATGTTTTAATGATTTCATATGTAATATTGGGCGTTTCAACGTGATTTTGTAAAATACTGGGAGGGGAAATACAAATAGATCAATTTAGCAGCTGTAATGATATTTACTAAACCTGAAGGTAGGAGAAGTGATTGTTGTGTATTTTAGTATGACTGAAGGTATTAATCAGATAAACATCTGGAGAGACGGCTGCTCTTATTGTGAAGGAGACGCAGGAAACCAAAGAATACGTAGAGAAGATGGTTTTACACCCGTTAAACATTTATGATGTCAGAGGCAGAAATTATTCAGACAGATCATCTCCAGTGAGGACATTCTACAGTTATTGAATAAACTGAATGATGATTGACAGCCAACAGCATTCTGTAGGTATCTCTGCTGGGACATCAGTCCTGTTCTTCAGGTGTGCTGTCCCAGGTCCTGAATGTGTCGCTGTCCCAGGTCCTGAATGTGTCACTGTCCCAGGTCCTGAATGTGTCACTGTACCAGGTCCTGAATCTGTCCCCTAGGGTTCATGGGTAGCTCCATAATGTTCCTACTGAATAAAACCAAGTCAGTGGCTCATCAGAGAGATCTGCACCTGCTGTCCAGTGTTTGTTAGAGGATCTCATCCACCGTCCTCCTCTTTTATTTGAACCCATTTTATTAAGACAATTTTGTTTTGCTTTTCACCTGATATCTTTATCTTCTCTTAATTTCATCTGTTGATCTTTATGTTTTTCCCACATCGACTGAAAATCTCCAGACAGCGTTTCTTGTTATATTTTTTTGCTGTAGCTCAACAATGTGTTTATTGGCCTCCACTTGTACCTCTGATTCAATGGGATCAAATTGTTCTGATTTTCATGGGTAGAATCACTTTAATACACTCAAACACATCTTTTAAATAGAACTGTTTGCACCTGCACCCTTTCTCTTCACTGGAGTCATCTGTATGGGACATGAATCTGTCTCTTCGCCTCCTGACGGCACATGTTGCTTCATCCTCTTGATATTCTACTACACCTTTACCTCCTTCACTTATTGAAAGCTCCAGCACTTGTTCCCGCCCGTGGATCCAGTCAGGGCAGAACAGGGCGGCCCGGTTTGCCTTCAGTTCAGTGTACAGGAATAGTAGAGACAGATGGTACCACAAAGCCCAACAGTTATTTGAAGCCCAAACTCTGCATAGTCATTAAAGTGTGGTCTCCTGGTAGGCTGGCTCCAGTCTATATCTGCCCCACATATGGCTGCACTCAGCTCTGTGTGGAGACGAAGGCTCAGCCCAGATTCCTCAGCAGCACTTTATTGTGAATGAAGGACTCTGCTGCTGCAGCAGGTTTCAGACATTTAATACCGTCAGTCACTTTAACAGCATCATCTTACTGAAGATCTTTATCATCCAGGCCATCATCAGTCTGAATTTACTCAGTAGAGGAAGAAGGCTGAAAATTGATTTTGTTTGTAACATTGCTGTAAACAGTTTGAAATACATATATATGACAAATGAACATAACGGTTACCTAAAAAGTGTTCTGTGGATGGAGGGAAACGTAACACCTGTGAGAGTCAGTGAGAGAAATACGAAAATCATTTTATAATGTTGGATTAGATTAGATTCTCCACCTCAGAAATGCTGCGCGGGGGAGAAACAAGTGGTGGCACCTTATGGGTCATCAAATCTGTAATTGTGAACCATGAATTGCTTTTAGATTATCTGGTATTTGATTTATTCCACAAAGTATTTCTGTTGTTATTCATGAAAACCCAAAACAAGATTATTTGACTTCCTACATTTAGATCTTGTGCAAACGTTGCAGTTTGTTATTCTGTGTTTTCACTTTGATTGAATTATTTTGTTCAATAATGGAGAGACAAGAGTGACCCATTACAAATGTCTTCATTCTTTAACAATAACATTTGTTTTGACTTGGTCTCTGTGATTGGAAGCTTTCCCCCATTCATTGGGTCCACTGTTTTATAGATCAAATCTATATCCCAAAATGAATGGAAACATCTTTTAATTCCTCCTTTTTATTTTCATTTTTTATCTCCTACTCCAGTGTGTCATGTTGTCTGTAGGTGATGGACTGATATCCTGCCAGTAATCTGACATCGACCATCCTGGTTCATTTGGACGACTGTACAGATTCCCGGAGTCCCTCTGACAGATGGACGAGTGGCGGTCAGCCTCTGCTGGCTGCTGTTCCTCCACTAACGGCTGTTGGTGAAGGAGCACCAGCTGACCCAAGATGCCAGGATGCCCATCACTCAGGACAACGCCCTCAGCATGCTCCCCCTGCTGGAGGACTGGCACGGGGGTCCGAGCGCCCGACCAGCACAGGACGACAACCTGAGCCAGGACAAGGTGCTCTTCCACCCTCATTACCTCCTCAACCTTCATTATTACTTTCTCCACCTTGTACAGGTGAATGCAGGTGTATGCAGGTTTCTACAGGCGTATTCAATTCAATTCAATTCAATTTTATTTGTACAGTGCCAAATCACAACACAGCTTATTTCATGGCACTTAACACATTAAAGTCCTTACAGCAAGACTTTACAATATTATACAGAGAAACCAACAATTCAACAATTCCCACATAAGCTAGGAGGGAAAAAAACCCTCCTCTTTAAGGGAGAAAAACCTCCAACAAGGGAAGAAAAACTCCCTTTAACAGGAAGAAACCTCCGACAGAACCAGGATCAGAGGTGGGCGGAGCATCTGTTAACAGAACCAGGATCAGAGGTGGGCGGAGCATCTGTTAACAGAACCAGGATCAGAGGTGGGCGGCCATCTGCCTCGACCGGTTGGGGTGAGAGGAGAGCAGAGAGAGAAAAGGACAGCATAGAGATGGAAGAGAAGAACTGTTGGTGGAGACGACAAGCGCAGAGCAGAGACATGCAGCTCCATGACGGGACATCTGGAAAAGAAAGAACAGAAACTACACGAGTGAAGGAACTGAATGGAGACAACAGATAATAAGAAGAAACTATGGGAGAGAAAAAGATGGTGAGGTATGAGTCAGTTAAAGAGTAGGAGGAAAGAAAAGAAGCTCAGCATGTAACGAGGTCCTCCAGCAGCCTCGGCCTATAACAGCATAACTAAGGGTTGGTTCAGGTCTACCTGAGCCAGCCTTAACTATAGGCTTTATCAAAAAGGAACGTTTTGAGTCTAATCTTAAAGCTAGAGAGGGTTTCTGCCCCTCCAACACAAACTGGGACCTGGTTCCACAGGGGAGGAGCCTGAAAACTGAAGCTCCGCCTCCCATTCTACTTCTGGAAACTCTAGGAACCACAAGTAGACCAGCGTACTGAGAGAGAAGTGCTCTGCTGGGATTATATGGTTCTATAAGATCTCTAAGATATGATGGAGCCTGGTCATGTAGGGCTTTGTAAGTCATCAAGAGAATTTTAAATTCTATTCTTGATTTAACAGGAAGCCAGTGAAGAGAAGCTAAAACTGGAGAAATATGATCTCTCTTGATAAATCCCGTCAGTACTCTTGCTGCAGCATTTTGGATCAGCTGCAGGTTTTTAATGAGTAATTTGGACATCCTAACAACAAGGAATTACAATAATCTAGTCTAGAAGTAACAAACGCAGGAATGAGTTTTTCTGCATCACACTGAGGAAGGATTTTCCTGATTTTATTAATATTACGTCAATGAAAGAAGGCAGTTCTGTAGATCTGCTTTATATGGTGTCTAAAGGACAAATCCTCATCAAAGATGACTCCAAGGTTCCTCCCAGTTTTGCTGGAGGCCAAGACAACGTCATCTAGAGTAACTAAGTGATTACAGAAAGAGTTTCTGAGGTGTTTAGGACCAAGTACAAGAACTTCTGTTTTGTCTGAATTTAGAAGCAGGAAGTTCTTGGTCATCCAGGCCTTTATGTCTTTTAGACAGGCTTCAAGTTTTACTAACTGATTAGTTTCATCTGGTTTTATAGAAAGATATAGCTGAGTGTCATCTGCATAACAATGGAAGTTGATGCAGTGCTTCCTGATGACATCTCCTAATGGAAGCATGTACAAAGTAAAAAGTATTGGGCCTAACACTGAGCCTTGTGGAACTCCATAACTAACTCTTGTTTGTCTGGAAGACTCATTGTTGACATGGACAAACTGGAATCTATCTGATAAGTAGGATTTGAACCAGTCTAATGCAGTTCCTTTAATCCTCGTAACGTCTTCTAATCTCTGTAATAAGTCTATGCAGATGTCTACAGGTGTATGCAGGTTTCTACAGGTGTATGCAGGTTTCTACAGGTGTCTGCAGGTATCTACAGGTGTATGCAGGTTTCTACAGGTATATGCAGGTATATGCAGGTGTCTACAGGTGTCTGTAGGTGTCTACAGGTGCATACAGGTGTCTACAGGTGTAAGCAGGTGGCTACAGGTGTCTACAGGTGCATACAGGTGTTTACAGGTGTCTGCAGGTGTTTACAGGTGTCTACAGGTGTATGCAGGTGTGTACAGGTGTCTGCAGTTTTCGTCAGGTGTGTGCATGTTTCTTCAGGTGTGTGCAGGTGTCCACAGGTGTAAGCAGGTGTCTACAGGTGTAAGCAGGTGTCTACAGGTGTGAGCAGGTATTTACAGGCGTCTGCAGGTGTCTACAAGTGTCTACAGGTGTCTGCAGGTGTCTACAGATATTTACAGGCATCTGCAGGTGTCTGCAGGTGTCTACAGGTGGTTACAGTTGTCTGCAGGTATCTTCAGGTGTTTGCAGTTGTCTACAGGTGTTTGCAGGTGTCTACAGGTGTCTGCAGGTGTCTACAGGTGTCTGCAGGTGTCTTCAGGTGTTTGCAGTTGTCTGCAGGTGTATGCAGGTGTCTGCAGGTGTAATCAGGTGTCTACAGGTATTTACAGGCGTCTGCAGGTTTTTACAGGTGTATGCAGGTTTCTGCAGGTGTCTACAGGTGTCTGCAGGTTCCTACAGCTGTATGGAGGTATATGCAGGTGTCTAAAGATATTTACAGGTGTTTGCAGGTGTATGTAGGTGTCTACAGGTTTTTACAGGTGTCTGCAGGTTTCTACAGGTGTATGCAGGTGTCTGCAGTTGTCTGCAGGTGTCTACACGTGTTTACAGGTGTCTACAGGTGAATGCAGGTATCAGCAGGTGTCTGCAGGTGTCTGTAGGTTTCTGCAGGTGTCTACAGTTGTGTTCCCTTTTGTTTACTGGAGATTCAAGATGCACAGCCATATCAAGTTTTGGACCATCAGAAATTCTTTCATACAGCTTTTTTTTATGTTTCGTAGGTCAATTTAACAGAAAACAGAAAAATGCTGATCAACTTCAAAATGAGCATCTTTTTTATATTTTAAATTTGATACATTTTCATGTATTACAATCTTGTAGACAGCAGCTGTTTGAAAACACAACTACGATGTGTTCCCGGACACTATAACTCGTGATCGTGCAGCTGCTCTGATTGGTCACTCGTCTTCTTCTTTTTCCTGCAGAATGTGAATCAGGACTCCTCCCAGAACGGGGAGGCAGACAGCGTGTGCAGCAGCAGCAGCATTAGCAGTGTTCATGTGGAGGTCTTATCTCTATGTCTGGCTGCCATTCAGAAGTTGGTGGAATACATTAAGTTCAACTTCATGGAGGGAGACCCGGCTCCATCAGCCAGCCCATCCTCCTGTAGAGAGGGGGTAGATGTGGAGGTTCATGCTGTGTCCTTCAGTAAAGAGGATGGCGATGCTGCTGAATTTGGCCTCAGCTTCGGCAACATCCCTATTTTTGGGGATCCTGATAGAAGAAAGAAGGGTGGCCCGAGGAGGAGGAGGGACCAGGGCCCCATCATGGATGTGGGTTGTATCTGGGTCACAGAGGTGAGGAAGAGGAGCCCAGCAGCCCGCTGCATGGGAATCAAGCTGAGAGACGAACTGCTGTCAGTGAACGGGCAGCTGATGGTGGGGGTGGATGTCAGTGGAGCCAGGTGAGATCAATAGCATGTTATATTTACCTTCAAAGTGGATGCAGAGACATGAAGAGCTCAACAGTAAAAAGTACTTCACATTCTTCAGTAAAAGATGGTTTAATGCGGACATGATTACTCTTGACTTATTATTACGACTGACTGTTACAGTATTTAGAGAACAGCGTGTAATGTTCAAGGAATCAAGTTGTAGAGCTGCAGACTACTCACCTGTCAGCAGGAACAATGGAAATGAAAAGTGCAAGCAGTGATAAGCGGGCCCTCGCACGGGGCGGTTCGGGGCAAAACTTCAGGTCGGTGCGCAAAGTCTGTTGGAGGAGTTAGTTAAAATACAACAGTTGCGATTTGCCAAAAATGGTGACTAAATTCAAAATAGTGGACTTCCTGTTTAGTTGAGGTCATGCTGCCAGGATAATTTTTTGTACATCAAATTTTGGTGCATGTGGTGAAACCAGGTGCCGGGGCTGCAATTTAGGGGACGCTAGCGAGCTGTTTGGCCATGCCCACTCGCAAAACACGTCAGATGTATCGTCTCACCATGCCGGATGTATGTGTCATGTTTCATGAGGTTTCAAGCATCCTTTGACCTTAAACATCAACTTCCTGTGTCACAGCTAAACATCAGACTTTGCCGCATCGCCATGGCAACGCCCTTTGACCAAGTCGAACGAAATTCTCAATATATCATCAAACACACGTTTAGGCTATTCTGACCCAACTTTAGGTTCATGTGATCAACCAGCTTGACGTAGCATGTGAAAGTATGAAAAGTGTAATTTCCAGTTGCTACCAGGGGGCGCTATGACTATGAGTAAATATGACCACACAGGTGTCTTCAGGGCAGGGCTGTTATCATACCTGTAACATTTGGAGAAGGTCGGTCCATGTACATAAGATTTACAGCAATTTGTAGTTTCATGGTGAGACGCTCAACATGGCTGCCATGCCACATGCACACCCATCGACGAAAACAAATTCTTTTGATAGCTTTTAATCCCAAACATGTTAAGAGTGAACTGACTCAATTTCAAGTCGGTCTGACAAAATCTGTAGGAGGAGTTCGTTAAAGTACAACATGTGTGAATCGGCAAAAATGGCGACTAAATTCGAAATGGCGGACTTCCTGTTAAGTTGACGTAATGGTGCATTTGTACATCTAGGTGTGATACACATGTCCACCGATTTTCGTGCATGTACGTAAATGTAGCTGCCAGGGTATCTGTGTGTGGTTAGTGAGCCGTTTGGCCACGCCCACTCACGACCACATTGAAATACGAAATTTTTTGCCAGGAGAGACATGTGTACCAACTTTCATGAGTTTTTGAATAAGATAAAGCCTCCAAAAAGGCAATTCACTAATTTACATCAGACTGACTTCTGTTCTATGAATGTGGTGATGGTGTGTGTTCAGTATGCTGGCTGATCTCATGCTCAGTCATAAGGTCAGTGGGAAAGTTGTTCCACAAAGAGGTTTCTATTGCAGTTAGTTTTCAGAATGAAAACAAACATGTTAAATGATTCTTGTACAAATCTAATTTCTGGAAACCTGAAGGGAGCTCAAGCTTTTACCCTGACATCTGCTGTTCACAGGGTTCACACACCTCTATCTTGAAGGTCAACACAGACCAAGTGACCAGACCGAAGGACACATTGATGGGAAATACAGCAGGCTGAATTAAAGCAGAATTACCCTTTAAAAAAATTCACTCGAAATGGCTTTGAGCAGACGGTCATCAGACCACTGAGTCAAATTAACAACATTAACATTTGTGAGCAACATCTCACCACACCGTGGAACTATTTTATTCATTATTATCAACACAAATCACAGATTTTATTTGTCCAAGAACTACAAACAGGTCAGTGTCGTTTATTGTCAGACTTTTCTAAACGTCTTTTACATTTCTCAGTAGCTTGACATCAGTCACTACACAACGCGCTCACTGTTGTTCACAATGAAAAAAGACGTTTTTAGAAGCAGTTGGAAAAGCTATAAACCCAACAACTATTCACTAACAACTTTCTGATTTGACATACTAAATGTAAACCTGTGCAGATGACGTCCAGCCACAGTGTGAGGAGGTACAGACCCACGGCTGGAAGGCCTGTAGTTTTCCTTATGATGATTGATTGATTGATTGATAGATAGATAGATAGATAGATAGATAGATAGATAGATAGATAGTTAGTTAGTTAGTTAGTTAGTTAGTTAGTTAGTTAGTTAGTTATCCCACAAGGGGAATATTTTTCACTACAGCAGCATTTATAGGTACAGGAAAGAAATAAAACAACAGTAAAATATAAAAATGCACAGTATATACAATAAAATAGAATAAATTAAATTAAAACTAACTAAACAATAGTGCAAAGATTTAAACAAACAAGAAAACAGACGACCAACGGTGTTATTGTTGTGTGATGGATTTTGCCAGAGGTGAGTTATTATACCGTCTTATTGCAGTGGACAGGAATGATCTCCTGTATCTGGAATGATCTCCTGTGTCGGGAATGATCTCCTGTATCTGGAATGATCTCCTGTGTCGGGAATGATCTCCTGTGTCGGGAATGATCTCCTGGATCAGGAATGATCTCCTGGATCTGGAATGATCTCCTGGATCTGTCCTTGTGACAGCAGCTGGAGGAGTCTTTTGGAGAACGTCCTCCTCTGTCCCTGCAGCAGGTGGAGAGGGTGGTCAGGATTATCCAATATGGATAATAGTTTGTTCAGCGTCCTCCTCTCCACCTCCTTTTCCAGACTGTCCAGTTTGTAGCCGATGATGGAGCCGGCCTTCTTAACCAGTTTGTTAAGTCTGTTGGTGTCTCCGGCTCCAATGCTGCTCCCCCGTTTCAACCTTTATATAATCACAGCATCTTTTCAATGCTTTCTTACAGTTACTTGGCTGACCAGTGCTGGAATGGAGGCTGCATCTATCTGATCCTGCTGCGGCGAGTAAAGAGAAAGGCTCCTCCCCCTCCCCATGACGCCACTGACAGCGTCAGTACCTGTGTCAGCAGTGACAGCTGCGAAGTCCGGAAACAGAGCACATCTGCCGCCGAGTCCTCCGACCGCCCGGCAAACTGCAAACGCACTCGAAAGTTTGGCGTCATATCGCGTTCGTCCTTTAACCAAGACAACAGAGACAGCGTGGACTCAGACGTCCAGAGCGGTCACAACGGACACAGCTCTCCTCCCACGGATGCAGACGTCAGTCCTTCAAGAGGTGAACCGGGTTGCATTCTCTCCACACATACACCTGCAGAGGGAAGCCCAGACACCTTTCCACAAGGGAGAACTGTTCCCCAGCGTCTGACCAGTGGAGCAGCTGCCACGCTGCCGGCGAGATGTCACAGTCAACTGTTGGAGAGCAACAAGAATTCTTTCAGCAGCGACTCTGCAGGCCAGGTGAGACACTGATGTTCAATGTAATGACTGTAGTTCATACTGCAGGCCAGGTGAGACAAACTACTGACACTCATGGCTTTGATTTAATGAATTTAGTTCATACTACTCACTCACAACCTCAGCTTTATCTGGAAAGCATGCAGTGTAATCAATCACTTTTATTTTTATTGCCATCTTTAATAACTAAACTGTAGGACCACAAAACTTTTAAGCATCTGTGAAAAATGTCTCCTTTTAAATCCGGTCTGTTTCCTGAACTGTTACACACACAGCAGGTTAAATAACCTCAAATAAAGACACGTATTCAGTCTTCAGGATAAATTACAGTCTATGATTCTAATAAAGTGAAATCTTGATGTCACACTAATTTAACACGTACAATCATATTGTCTTCAGTCACATGCCTTCACGGGTTTATTTCAAATTTACCTCCATCACTGTCAACATTTCACCAGAAAGGAGCATGATTCCATTTAGATCTGCAAGAAGATTTTTTTAATTTAAAAAAAAAGACAAATAATTAAATTATAATAATAGTGATAATTAATAAATTAATAATTATAAACAAATTAGGCGATGACTCAAACCATTAGTGCTCAAGGTGAAAAGGTAGTTTATAACCCCCCCGTCAGTTTAGTTATGTTTATAACAACACGAGATCCAGTTGCAACAGTGACGGAGTTATTCAAAGCTGATTTCAACTATAAATAAACAATGAATTCACCTTAAAGTTGGGTAGAAATAAGACATATCAATAAAAACGACATCAAACAGTTTGAACACAACTAAAAAAATGGACAAAAGTTCACATAAACATGAATAAATATTATTCCGTAAGTGAGATCTTAGAAAATGTTGCTGTGGACTAATGTGTACGGATTCAGGACGGAGCTTCAGTGAGCAGAACATTTCATTCATTATACAGTAACCCAACAACACAAGATGGATCATACACACAATATCTACATGAACTCCACCTCAACTACCTCAACTCTTTCAGTGCAGTTTGTCCAAATAGAGATGTTGTTTTTATTATTATTTGTATGTTCTGAGTCTCTTTTTCTATGTTGTATTGAGAACACTGACTTTCAGCCCGGCTGATCATCGGAGTCGATATTTAGCATTTTTATGATTATCGGTATCTGTATTTTTTTAATTCATTCGCCAATAAAATAAATTAAGTTTAAAAAAAAAAAAGCGCAACTTTGTCTGTGATACTGCCGTCCCAGTCTGCAGTTACCACTTTATAGTGGAGAGCAATGGCCCGCCCACAGCTGTATCTGATTGGTCACACCTCACGCACGCCATAGCAACAGCAAGACTATTTATCCTCTCACTGACTCCGCCTCCATCACAGCATATAAACTATAGTAGTTCCATGTCGGATTGTTAGTGAAGGAGTCGGAGGAATAAGTGAACATCAGACACACGGAGCAGCAGACAGACGGACAGGAAGAGAAGACACCGCTAACTGCTAAACTAAAGTAGCTAACAGATGTGAACAGCTTGTAAACAGCTGATCAAAGAAAACTGAGAACAACTAGTGTGTTTAAATGTTCAGCAGGTAATTAACCGGTAATAAACCGGAGACAGCACGTCAGTGAGCATCTCAGAGATACGTATATTTTTTATTGAATATAGATTATTTGTTTAATATATAATATTTCATTCACATGTTTAGCAGCTGTATATTCTCAAACAGAAGGAACCCTGTGTCTGTATTTTATTTCGATATGTATTATATTATCGAAGGTCTCGCATCTTGTTGGTTAGTTGAACAACAACGTGCACTTCTTTTGTTTCTGTGATGTCGTGTTCATCGGACGACGTGACGGGAAAACAAACATCTCACAACATTATTTAAGGTGGAAGCTAACGTCTCCCCAAAAAACCTAAAGATTAGATGACAACATTAAAATTAGACCTGCTGCTGAGAGCCAACTGCAGTTTTTAAGATTAAGGTGACAAATTCTCTTTTCATTCAACTTAAGGGAATTTGAAGTAAGTTTTGTGTTCAAGTTTGTTATTCCAAATTTTCACACAAAGATTTTCATTTTTACTGCACATGTTTATCGGTCTCCTTGGTTACAAATAATCGGTATCGTCCATCCATCCATGAACTATAGCTGCTTCATCCTGGATGGTGTCACTCGGTCCTGAAAGAACCACATCAGTCGAGCAGTAAGTTGAACAATCAGTCTGTTCTCCTGCTTCATAAGAACAATAACTCAATAACTGATGTTTGAGGTGTCATTTCAAGGTTTTATACACGTCTTTCAGAAAGTGGGTGTTTGTGTTGCAGCCCTGCATCGGGCTCCTGATCACATCAGCAGTAAGACGGAGTGACTCCACCTGAGATCCATGTATCCAAGAAGAAACGTATTTGTTCTTTATTGAACAACAAACATGTGACCGCCTTCTGTTATCCACACAGATCAGCTATAAATATGATTCATAATTCTGCTGATGTTCATGCAGTGTTATGACATGCAACACATGCATCCACTCAGTGGAACAGATGATAACACCATTTGAATCAAACAGTCTGTTTCAGTAGAGACGCTGGAGAACTTTTCATAAAACCAACACCGGTCATATCACTGTGTTGTGGGGAGGAAATGGAGCAGCCAGGTGTTCAGAGGTGGACAGATGAGGGGATGAACAGGAGGAACACCTGGACAGTTGAATGAGAGCGAGTGATGGACAGAGGTTTAAAATGTGGGTTAGACTCAGACCAACAGCTGGTATTTCATTAGCGGCTCTGAAGAGGAAGAGATGCTGACGTGTCGTCTGGACGACCGGAGAAGCCACCAGGCTGATAAACATGTGAACTGGGAGGTCCTGTTTTAATTTCACTAGAACCAGCTCAAAATGTAGGTCAAATGGATGCTGTGGGTGTCTCCAGTCTCACATAGTTTCTAGTGACCATTTTAATGTTATTACTGATGAACTTGAAAGAGTCCATGTGACGTTCAAGGCCAGCTGAGTGCTGGTGAATTAATGTTATAAAAGATCATAGAAGGATTCGACTGACACCACGTTTGTACATTGTAACATGTTATGAGTGATTCAATTTTTCTTTCATAGCCCAGAGAGGGCAGCCACATCTGGAAGATGCACATGGTGAAGGGTCAGGAGGGCCTGGGCATCCAGATCACAGGGGGGCGTGGCTCCAAGCGCTCTCCTCACGGCATCATCATAGCTCATATAGAGGAGGGCGGGGCCATTCACAGGTACAGGTGTTTCAGCATGTTCCAGTAGATCTGTGTAGTACCTACCTACCTAACCTAACCTAAATGAGAGCATCTTCTACATTAATATGTGGGTCCGGTGAATTATTAAGTGTTATAAGGATCTGATCTTTTTTAATTTTTCAAATGTGATATCAAAATATTAATTACAGAACATCAGTACTGTGTTTTTATAAATTCCCTGAGTTGTATCTGCACACCTGCAGTTATTACAACAGACCCAACACACACCAGCCAGACAGAAATATGAATAATACTATTAATAATTAATAATACTATAACCAGCTATTGACATTAATGTGTTCTCAGTCTACTGTTTTATTCTATTATAACACTGAAAACTGGGCTGGTTCCTGTTTTATTGTTAATAATTTTATGATCCTGATTATTTTTTTTCCTTCAGCTTCTTGTTTATTAGTTTGTCTGTTTTTTGGACAGAAGTTATCTCAACATGTGTTTTACATATTATCGTCATTTTGTGGTGTTTATGGAATAATGTTTATTACTTTAGGTACAACAGATATCACGGAGTGTGTTTGGATTCTGATCAGGACCAGATTTATCGTCTCTGAATGTTGGTGCTGATTGTGGTTCATCGTGGTTCATACAGTCAGTGTTTGTGTCAAAATGTGTTTCAGGGACGGACGTCTTCATGCTGGTGATGAACTGCTGATGATTAACGGTCGGTCTCTGGTGGGTCTCACTCATCAGGAGGCTGTCGGAGTCCTTCGGTCCACGACCGGACTGGTCCAACTGGTGGTGGCCAGCAGGGTGAGACACACTAATACACACTTATACACACAATAACACACACACATCTTGTCTTACAGTGACATGAGTTCCCACCTGCGTTGTGTTGTAGTTGTGCGTCTAATAGTTTAACTTGTGCAGCAGTTGTGTGGGTGTGTGCGATAAAGTTGTGTGTTTTATGTCTTGTTGGTGTCTATTGAAAGAAGAGTATTCAAACAGAAGCTGCAGCCCATTAATTAGCCACAGCCCAAAGGATGGGGGAGCGTTACCCACCAAGAAATCAGGGTTTCAATCTGGACGTGTCTGTGCGACTGACAAGACTTCAAATTAATGAAAGATTTCTTCAGCTTTGTGAAAAATTATAAAAGGAATTAGAAGATTAGATTGTGGTGTGAAATCTGCAGCCAAATCCAGACAAAAGTGCAGTTTGAGACTTCAGATGATTCTGTGTGAATGTCAGGAAGGGTCACGATTTCCCGTCAATAAAGTTACTCAGTAGAAGAAACCAACCCTCATGTGTCAGTCTGATCATTGTTGATCGCAGGCGCAGCGTGGGTGGTGTTAAATATGTAGAACATACCGTGTCTGTGGGATTTAGGATGTCCGAAGCCATGAAAACAGCCCTCGGCCGGCCAGTCTGAGCTGATGGCGGCACAAAGTACAACTCTGACACAGAAACTACGTTCAATTCAATTTTATTTATATAGCGCCAAATCACAACACAGGTTATTTCATGGCACTTAACACATTAAGGTCTTTACAGGAAGACTTTATAATATACAGAGAAACCAACAATTCAACAATTCCCACATAAGCTAGGAGGGAAAAAAAACTCCTCTTTAAGGGAGAAAAACCTCCAACAGAAGGAAGAAAAACTCCCTTTAACAGGAAGAAACCTTCAGAACCAGGATCAGAGGTGGGCGGAGCATCTGTCTCAACCGGTTGGGGTGAGAGGAGAGAAGAGAGAGAAAAGGACAGCATAGAGATAGAAGAGAAGAACTGTTGGTGGAGACGACAAGCGCAGAGCAGAGACATGCAGCTCCATGACGGGACATCTGGAAAAGAAAGAACAGAAACTACACGAGTGAAGGAACTGAATGGAGACAACAGATAATAAGAAGAAACTATGGGAGAGAAAAAGATGGTGAGGTATGAGTCAGTTAAAGAGTAGGAGGAAAGAAAAGAAGATCAGCATGTAACGAGGTCCTCCAGCAGCTTCAGCCTGTAACAGCATAACTAAGGGTTGTTCAGGTCTACCTGAGCCAGCCCTAACTATAGGCTTTATCAAGAAGGAACGTTTTGAGTCTAATCTTAAAGCTAGAGAGGGTTTCTGCCCCTCCAACACAAACTGGGAGCTGGTTCCACAGGGGAGGAGCCTGAAAACTGAAGCTCCGCCTCCCATTCTACTTCTGGAAACTCTAGGAACCACAAGTAGACCAGCGTACTGAGAGAGAAGTGCTCTGCTGGGATTATATGGTTCTATAAGATCTCTAAGATATGATGGAGCCTGGTCATGTAGAGCTTTGTAAGTCATCAAGATCATTTTAAATTCTATTCCTGATTTCACAGGAAGCCAGTGAAGAGAAGCTAAAACTGGAAAAATATGATCTCTCTTGATAAATCCCGTCAGTACTCTTGCTGCAGAATTTTGGATCAGCTGCAGGTTTTTAATGAGTAGTTTAGACATCCTAACAACAAGGAATTACAATAATCTAGTCTAGAAGTAACAAACGCAGGAATGAGTTTTTCTGCATCATGCTGAGGAAGGATTTTCCTGATTTTATTAATATTACGTAGATGAAAGAAGGCAGTTCTGGAGATTTGCTTTATATGGTGTCTAAAGGACAAATCCTCATCAAAGATGACTCCAAGGTTCCTCCCAGTTTTGCTGGAGGCCAAGACAACGTCATCTAGAGTAACTAAGTGATTACAGAAAGAGTTTCTGAGGTGTTTAGGACCAAGTACAAGAACTTCTGTTTTGTCTGAATTTAGAAGCAGGAAGTTTCTGGTCATCCAGGCCTTTATGTCTTTTAGACAGGCTTCAAGTTTTACTAACTGAATAGTTTCATCTGGTTTTATAGAAAGATATAGCTGAGTGTCATCTGCATAACAATGGAAGTTGATGCAGTGCTTCCTGATGACATCTCCTAATGGAAGCATGTACAAAGTAAAACGTATTGGGCCTAACACTGAGCCTTGTGGAACTCCATAACTAACTCTTGTTTGTCTGGAAGACTCATTGTTGACATGGACAAACTGGAATCTATCTGATAAGTAGGATTTGAACCAGTCTAATGCAGTTCCTTTAATCCTCGTAACATCTTCTAATTTCTGTAATAAGATCGTATGATCAATCGTATCAAAAGCAGCACTGAGGTCCAGAAGAACAAGTACAGAGACGAGTCCATTATCTGAGGCTAATAAAAGGTCGTTAGTAACTTTCACCAGAGCTGTTTCTGTGCTATGATGAACTCTAAAGACTGAAAATCTTCAAACAGATCATTCCTTTGTAAATGATCACAAAGTTAATTTGAAACAACTTTTTCAAGGATTTTAGAAATAAACGTCAGGTTATAAATTGGTCTGTAGTTTCCTAAAACAGCTGATCAAGAGTCGGCTTTTTAAGTAAAGGTTTAATTACAGCCACTTTAAAAGCCTGCGGTACATAGCTGGTTACAATAGATAGGTTGATCTGATCTAATATGGAAGTATTAATTAAAGGGAAGACTTCCTTAAAAAGTTTAGTTGGGATGAGATCTAACAGACAGCTAGAGGATCCAGATGAAGAAATAATTCTAGTTAACTCAGAGAGCTCAACAGGAGAGAAATGTTCCAAGTTTACATCTGGTCCTACAGTTGCTTTCAGGGCTGCTGTACTTAACATCACATCAGTGATGGTATCAGGAAGGGTCTGCCCGATTCTCTCCCTGATAGTAAGAATTTTATTAGTAAAGAAGTTAATGAAGTCATTACTGCTGAGAGCTGAAGGAATAGAGGACTCAACAGAACTGGGACTCTTTGTCAGCCTGCTACAGTGCTGAAAAGAAACCTGGGGTTGTTCTTGTTGTCCTCTATTAATGATGAATAATATAAAGTCCTGGCCTTACCAAGAGCTTTCTTATATAATATTAGACTCTCCTTCCAGGCAGGTGAAACTCTTCTAAATTAGTGGAACTCCATTTCCTTTCCATCTTTCTAGTCGCTGCCTAGCAGAGCGTAGTTCTGAGTTGTACCATGGAGACAACTTCCTCTGGTTCATGACTCTCTTCTTCAGAGGGGCGACATCATCTAGAGTTGTAGCAGAGATACTGCAGTGTTTTCTACCAGATGATCCACTTGTGTGGGACTAAGATCAACGTAGATGTCTTCCACTGCTTTAACACACGGCATCGAAGAGGATAAACATGTAACTGCTTCCTTAAACTTGGCCACGACATCATCTGACAGACATCTACTGTAGTGGGATTTATTCCCACATGCTGTGTAGTCCATTATTGGAACTTCAGATGTTAATAAGAAGTGGTCTGACAAAACAGGGTTTGGAGGAAATACTATTACATTTTCAGTTTCCATCCCATACGACAGAACCAGATGGAGGGTGTGGTTACCACGGTGACGGGGTTTATTTACATTCTAATAAAAGCCTATAGAATCTAATAATGAGCTGAAAGTAGAACTGAGGTTGTCGTTGTCCACGTCAACATGAATGTTAAAGTCTCCCACTATCATCACTTTATCTGAACTCAGCACTAAATCTGATCAAAAGTCAGAATTCAGTTAGAAACTCTGAATAAGGACCAGGTGGGAGATAAACAACAACAATACAATCCGTTTCTCTGCTTTCCAGTTTGGGTGAGAGACTAAGAGTCAGACTCTCAAATGATTTATAACTAAGTTTAGGCTTTGGATTAATTGATAAACTTGAGTGGAAGACTGCTGCCACTCCTCCTCCTGCTCCTCCTCCTCCTCCTCCTCCCCCTCTTCATCCTCCTCCTCCTCCCCCTCCTCCTCCTCCTGAATCTCTAGGAATATGATAATTAATATGACTGGGAGGAGTTGCTTCATTAATCCTAACATATTCTTCCTGTTGCAGCCAGGTCTCTGTGAGACAGAGTAAATCAATCTGATGATCAGTTATCAAGTCATTTACTAACAGAGATTTAGACCAGAGAGATCTCATATTTAATAGTCCGCTTTTAATTGTCCGATTTTTTTGATCCATTAATTTGGTAGGATCCATTTTTATTACATTTTTATTGACAGATCTTTCCTTGAGTTTTTTTAAATATAGATGGTCTGGGTACAGACACAACCTCTATAGGATGTTGAAGGTTTTGGGTGAGTGACAGCTCTAAAGAAGCTGCAGAGGAGCTGTAAGACTGCAGCTCTGCGTCCTGACCTCAACCCTGGATGTCAGGTTTTTGGACTGTTAAGAGACGTGGCCATGTTTCTAGAAAGAAGAGCTGCACCATCCAAAGTAGGATGGATGCCGTCTCTCCGGATCAGACCAGGTTTTCCCCAGAAAGTATTCCAGTTGTTAATGAAGCCCACATTGTTAGCGGGACATCACCTCGACAACCAGCGGTGAAGTGAAGACGTACGGCTAAACATATCATCACTGGTCCGGTTAGGAAGGGGTCCAGAGAAAACTACGGAGTCCCACGTTGTTTTTGAAAAGTTTCACTTTAGTGACCTCCGATTGGTGTAACTGGGTGTCATTACTGCCGACGTTAAAAACAGTCTGACTGTATTTATGATTAGCCTTAGTCAGCAGTTTCAGGTTTGATTCAATGTCGCCCGCTCTGGCCCCGGGAAGACATCTGACTCTGTCCCCTGGAAGACATCTGACTCTGGCCCCTGGAAGACATCTGACTCTGGCCCCTGGAAGGCATTCGACTCTGGCCCCGGGAAGACATCTGACTCTGGCCCCTGGAAGACATCTGACTCTGGCCCCTGGAAGACATCTGACTCTGGTCCCGGGAAGACATCTGACTCTGGCCCCTGGAAGACATCTGACTCTGGCCCCTGGAAGGCATTCGACTCTGGTCCCGGGAAGACATCTGACTCTGGCCCCTGGAAGACATCTGACTCTGGCCCCTGGAAGACATCTGACTCTGGCCCCGGGAAGACATCTGACTCTGGCCCCTGGAAGACATCTGACTCTGGCCCCTGGAAGACATCTGACTCTGGTCCCGGGAAGACATCTGACTCTGGCCCCTGGAAGACATCTGACTCTGGCCCCTGGAAGGCATTCGACTCTGGTCCCGGGAAGACATCTGACTCTGGCCCCTGGAAGACATCTGACTCTGGCCCTGGGAAGACATCTGACTCTGACCCCGGGAAGACATTCGACTCTGGCCCCTGGAAGACATCTGACTCTGGCCCCTGGAAGACATCTGACTCTGGCCCCTGGAAGACATCTGACTACGGCCCCGGGAAGACATCTGTCTCTGGCCGCTGGTTTCACTAACTTCACGTTAAATAGAGTCTCCAATAACCAGAGTTGGTTTCTCAGCGGGTGTTTCACCGAATGGGGAAAATCGGTTGGAGACGTGAAGGGGTCGGTGGTGAACCGTGGGCTTCTGCTTGGGACTATGCCTCCTTCATACTGCCACCCAGCCGCCCCACGGTCCCGGCTGTTCGGGTGCATGGCACCGACTCATCTTCAACTACTCCCCCGTCGCGCCACTCCGCCCGTCTCGGTGCAGCCGGGTTCCCATTGATCTGCAAAAGTTACAACTCGGCCCAAATGTGGAGAAAAGCGCTCAGACAGCTTCAAGATATCTCGCCGGATACGAACATATGCTTCATGTGTTCAGTTACAGGAGTTCATGCAGCCTTCCACTTCTCAGAGATTACGCTTTTATTTTTTGTAAAAATATTTAAGTCACTTATTGTCTAATTATCTGAGTTCTATTCTCCATCACAGACTTCTGTAAATCGATACGAGTTTTATGACTCAGGAACCGTTTGTAACTTTGAGACCCACGACGGTTCTTTAAGTTCAGAAAGCATAAAAACACTCAAATATTCCCACATATTTCTGTGATGTGCCGTTTACTTATTATAATTGGAAGTGATTGCATATCTTTATTAGGTAGTGAATAAATCATGTGTTCCTTTTTCATATTTTTGCCCAAATGTGCCTTTTTTCCACAAAATATATTGAACTCTTATCTCACATTGCATCTAAATTTTCAAGAAAAGCTGCTTTAAAATCAAACATTTTTGACAATCACAAAACTGCAAAGTCCTTGAGGTCCTGATAAACATGAATAAAAAGACCTTTAGGTTATTTTCTCCCTTCGCTGTCCCTGCAGGAGGAGTCAGACGTGGGTTTTGAGCGTTTTCCATCCACCAGTCTGCCGGACCTCGTCAGCACCTGCAGCTCCTCGTCATCCTCGTTTCAGACAGCTGCTCCTCGCTCGCCTCAGACCTCCAACAGCAGCACCAGTCTGCACAATTCCTCTCTGGTACGCACTGACAACAATATCTTCTACATGTTTGCCTTGTTCGATGAGGGTGTGTGAGAGTGCAACACTTGAATTAGTTGTAGCCCTGCCCTTCTTGATACACACAGATCAGAGCAGAGAAATAGCACAACCTTCACTCAACTTCTTAAAGACTCTCACACAGAGCTGAAATGAAACAAGTGCACATAAATAACATAAATTAAATATGTTGTTTCTTCCAGGAGGTCCATGTGGGGGCGGGGGGGCGGGCCCAACATTATTGAATAAAATAGCAGGTGACCCCCCCCAATGTAAACTTTTAACATTGTAAGGACTTAGCTGTGTTAAGTGTCTTGACATGACGTGTTGTCTGTCTAAATAAAATAACATTTCTGGGTCCGGGAACATCCTCCGTCCCGTCAGGTTCAACCATCGATTTAATTCAATTAATAGCTCACTAATTTAAATGGTTGGTGTAGATATTAACACTGATGAGTTTGTATTTAGAACTGATTAAAGTAAGATGTAAAGGTTTTCGGGAACAGTTTGATTTGGTAAGTGTACATGAACAGATGAACATGAACAGGTTCCTGTTTCTGTTTTCAACAGCTGAAACCATTTGGTTGAAAGTCACAAGTCATCAACAGGTGCTCAAAAAAGTCAAAGACAAAACAAATGAGGGTGAATATTCAGTCCTTTTTACTGTAACTGAAGCTAACTCAGGTTTCATTACAAACATCACATTAGTCTGCTTCAATAATAACATCACTTGGTACAATTAAAAAGGAAGTGGTTGTCCTCCTAGTTGTAAACCATTATGTTCAACACTTATGCTGCTCACATGAAAAAAAAATAGGTAAAAAAGTTTGTCTTAAGGGAATCACAGTCACAGTGAGCTCAATAATTAACACAATATTAATTTCCAGTCAGCACCTCTCCTCTCACCATCACCATCATCTCACCATCACCATCATCTCTCACATCACCATCATCTCTCACCATCATATCTCACCATCACCATCATCTCTCATCATCACCATCATCTCTCACCATCACCATCATCTCTCACCATCACCATCATCTCTCATCATCATCTTTCACCATCATCTCTCACCATCACCATCATCTCTCACCATCATCTCTCACCATCACCATCATCTCTCACCATCACCTTTCACCATCATCTCTCACCATCACCATCATCTCTCATTGTCGTCATCATCTCTCAACATCACCATCATCTCTCACCATCACCATCATCTTCCACCATCATCTCTCACCATCACCATCATCTCTCATCATAATCTCACCATCACCATCATCTCTCACCATAACCTTTCACCATCATCTCTCACATCACCTTTCACCATCATCTCTCACCATCACCATCATATCTCACCATCACCATCATATCTCACCATCACCATCACCATCATCTCTCATCATCACCATCATCTCTCATCATCATCATCATCTCTCACCATCACCATCATCTCACCATCACCATCACCATCATCTCTCATCATCACCTTTCACCATCATCTCTCACCATCACCATCATCTCTCATCATCACCATCATCTCTCATTGTCGTCATCATCTCTCAACATCACCATCATCTCTCACCATTACCATCATCTCTCACCATTACCATCATCTCTCACCATCACCATCATCTCTCACCATCACCATCATCTCTCACCATCACCTCTCATTGTCGTCATCCTCTCACCATCACCATCACCTCACCATCATCTCTCACCATCACCATCATCTCTCACCATCACCTTTCACCATCATCTCTCACCATCACCTTTCACCATCATCTCTCACCATCACCATCACCTGTCACCATCATCTCTCACC
>NW_027185438.1:127500-215000 GCF_022577435.1 Embiotoca jacksoni
ATAGGGTTTATCAACCAAAAACCTTCACCAATGATTTAAACAGAGAGAAATGTTGTCGTTATTATGCTATGATTTTACTGGTCTGGCCCACTTGAGATCAAAGTGGGCAGTATGTGGCCCCTTAACTAAAATGAGTTTGACACCCCTGGTGTAGATCATGACCTGCTGTTTGAGACATAAAGGGTCTTCCGGGAGAAGGCTTTGATCTCCCGACGTGGACGAGAGCGCCCCTCTGGTAAACGTCGGTATTGCACGTGTGAGTTAACCCTTTAGTTGCTGGTAAAACTAATGTGGGTTACATCATGTTCTAGTGAAAGTCTTTTCTTACAGAACAACCGTCATTCCTTCATAAATCAGATTGATATTGTTGTGTATTCTGTACACTTTAACAACTGGCTGTCAGGACACGGTACTTTTTTTAAACTGACACATCATAAAAATGTAAAATAAATATAATTTTTTTTTTGAATGCCGATAACATTTTGGGATCTCAAAGTAAAACAGAACTTTTTGTTTTCTTATTCTGGATTTTCATACAGTGAGTCCAACATGAAAAATTTGTTTCAGTCACACAATACAAAATTGAGACAATTTTAACTTTTTTTTTTAAATCAAAAGGGGAACCGGAATCATTCATTGTCGTGATATTAGGGTTAAGATTAGTGCATGGAGGTCTTAAACTGACAGGATGACCCATCACACTGAACTGCAGGCTTGGTGAGGGCGGATCACACAATCTGAATGGTCACCAATCTCAGTCATTGACGAACCTCATCACATTTTAACAGAAGTTGATGAAATATAAGTTTACCACACAAACTAACGTTCAACTGCAGGTTCTCACAAACATCAACTTCACATGACACAATGAGAAAAGGACAAAGACGAAAGCCAATGTTTTTCTTATGTTTTTCCATAATATGAAGCCTAAACATGAACACAAACATAATGCGTGTTTGCATGGCTAACTTTCTGGTAATTTGGTGAACACGTGTATCCCAGCAGCAGTGAAGTAGGATGAAGAGATGATCAGAAGGTTTGTCACAGCTGACTTCCATCAGCCAATCAGATAATCTCTCCTCCTTCAAACCTCTGAGCTGCTGCGTGTTTCTGATGAGTGAAGAAGCAGCAGACTGACATCATCCAGACTTTAACCAGGAGGAAACTCACTCACTCACTCACTCACTCTCTCACACACACACACACACACACACACACACACACACACACACACACACACACACACACACACACACACACACACACACACACACACAGCCTCTGATCTCTGGAGTTATGGTTGACCTCCACCATAGTGATGTCAATCAGCTGTGAAGAGGGAACTAATATTATGAATAATAAGAACAGCTGCCCAGTGGAGGAGGAGCTTCAGTGATTTCATTTGATTTATTTTTCACAAAGTAAAAACACAAGATTTTACAAAATATAAAAATTCAGTGCTGTGCATGAAGAGGCAGAAAACCAAGTGGGCTGATCTGAAGCCTCCATCCGATCTTATTGAAAGGTTACAATTATAGAAAATACAAAGTTTATATGCAGAAATAATATTTCTACATGAATATAATGGAAATAAATAACAACCAAATACAGGCTATAACAGCAGAAACAATAAGGCCAATATAAAAGCAGAAAGATGAGTATGTGATGGAGGAGAGTTTAGGTTAGGTTAGGTAGTTACTTTATTAATCCCCGAGGGGAATTTTTTTTTTTTTCGCTACAGCAGTATACAGAAGCAATAAGATAACAATAGAATAATAGAAAAGCAATAAAATAGCAGTAAATAGCAGTAAAAAAATATAAAATATACAGTATATACAGTACAGTATATATCTATATATATTATATACAAACAACCAAGAAACACAGTCAACAGTGTTATTGTTGTGTGATGGATTTTGCCAGAGGTGAGTTATTGTACAGTCTAATTGCGGTCGGCAGGAATGATCTCCTGTATCAGGAATGATCTCCTGTATCAGGAATGATCTCCTGTATCTGGAATGATCTCCTGTATCTGGAATGATCTCCTGTATCTGGAATGATCTCCTGTATCTGGAATGATCTCCTGTATCAGAATGATCTCCTGTATCAGGAATGATCTCCTGTATCTGTCCTTGTGACAGCGGAGCTGGAGGAATCTTTTAGAGAAAGTGCTCCTCTGTCCCTGCAGCAGGTGGAGAGGGTGGTCAGGATTATCCAATATGGACAATAGTTTGTTCAGCGTCCTCCTCTCCACCACCTTTTCCAGGCTGTCCAGTTTGTAGTCGATGATGGAGCTGGCCTTCTTAACCAGTTTGTTAAGTCTGTTGGTGTCTCCGGCTCCAATGCTGCTCCCCCAGCAGACCACAGCGAAGTACAGTTCACTGGCCACAACAGATGGTAGAACATCTCCAACATCTCGCTGCACACATTGAAGGATCGAAGTTTCCTCAAGAAAAAGAGTCGACTCATCCCCTTCTTGTAGACAGCGTTGATGTTGGTCTTCCAGTTCAGTCTGTTGTCATGGAGACACCAGGTACTTGTACTCCTCAACCATGTCCACCTCCTCTCCCAGAACTCTCAGCGGTTGTGGAGCCGTCGTCTTCCTCCTGAAGTCGACCACCATCTCTCTGGTCTTGGCCACGTTCAGGAGCAGGTGATTTCTTCCCGCCCACTCCACAAAGTCCTCCACTACTGCCCTGTACTCCTCCTCCCGTCCATCCCTTATACACCGTCCACTGACTCCTCCTCCCGTCCATCCCTTATACATCCTACCACTGCAGAGTCATCAGAGAACTTCTGCAGATGTCTTGACTCTGAGTTGTTCTGGAAGTCAGTGTTGTAGAAGGTGAACAGGAAGGAGACAGAACAGTTCCCTGAGGAGCTCCAGTACCACTGACCACCGTATCAGACAGCACACTGTCCAGACGGACAAACTGTGGTCTGCCTGTCAGGTAGTCATTGATCCAGGAGACGGTGGACGTGTCCACCCCCTCCACCCCCCCACCACCTGCAGCTTCTCACTCAGCAGCAGTGGTTGGATGGTGTTAAATGCACTGGAGAAATCAAAGAAAGTGATTCTCACAGATTCACCGGTTCCATCCAGGTGAGACTGAGCTCGTTGCAGCAGGTAGATGATGGCGTCGTCCACTCCCACATGAGGCTGGTACGCAAATTGCAGAGGATCCAGTGAAGATTTCACCAGCGGCCTGAGGTGGGCCAAGACCAGCCTCTCCAGCACCTTCATCACATGAGATGTGAGGGCAACCGGTCGGTAGTCATTGAGGCCAGATGGAGTCTTCTTCTTGGGGACAGGAACCAGACAGGACGTCTTCCACAGCACCGGGACCTCCTCCTGCTTCAGGCTCAGGTTGAAGAGGTGTTGTAGGACCTCAGCCAGCTGGACGGCGCAGGTCTTCAGGACCCCGGGGCCGATGCCGTCAGGTCCTGCAGCCTTGCGCTGGTGGATTCTCTCCAGCTGTCTCCTAACCTGGCCAGTCGTCACAGAGAGGGGTGTGTGTGTGGGGGGGGAGTGGGGGGGGGGTCAAGGTGTCGATGGAGGAAGAGCCCTTTGAGATTGAGGGCTCTATGCAGTTCACCATGTTTACATGCGAATGTTGCAGTTACGAAACAGAAGTTAAATGTTTTTAAGCACCTTTTCAAGCATTTAATAGAAGAACAGCTTTAAAATAATGTGGAAGTGTTCGGGAATATTCAGGGTTGCAATTCTAACAAAACGTTTTTGGAGGATCAAGAGTTTATTGAGGATTGTAGGAAAAGTGCCCAAACTATATTAGGTTTTGTGCCCTCATGGTTGAAATGCACTTATTGTAAATCGCTTTGGATGAAAGCGTCAGATAAATGAAATATAATGTAATATAATGTAATGTAGTACGTTACAATATAAGAGATAAGGATAAATGAGATCTAATATAGACTAGATGATTAACCTTCCTTATTATACTAATAGATTTATCCATGTTTTTACTGACTCAGTCAGTATGACAGTTCTCATCAACAAGAATTCCCAGAAGTCTTGTTGATGACATTCGAGGCATCTCCACAGACTCTATTATGATTTTAGATGACTCCTTAAAATATGCTTTTTTACCACTGATGAAAAAATTAGATTTTTTTTTTTATATTCAAAGATAGTTTATTTAATATAAACCATATAGCGTAAGCAGTTAAACCAACATTGGCATCCTTTATCAGTGAACTAAAATTTGATTGATTATTGGAGAAAGGATATTTGAGACATTTGACAGATCATTGACATAGATGAGGAAAAATAATGGTCCAACAATAGACCCCTGTGGAACCCCACATAGTCGTCTAGCTGTGTTGGAATAGCATCCCTATATGCAAACATCACTCATTTTATAACCATTTGTATGAAGTATCCTTATTTTATCCCAAAACCATACTGGGATTTATAAAGAATTGAATTACAGTCCAGATGACAAATAATCCTTTTGTATATATTTTTTTCTAATATTTTGAAAAAAAAACAACGTCTAGTTTTTAGATGAACATGGATCATTTGCTTTAAACAGGAATAACTTTTACAACTTTTCAGTCCTCTGGTCTGTTTTCAAAGACGGAGAAAAGATATCGAGAAGTGGCTTCAATATTGATTGTTCCAGTCTTCATGACTTCTGATAGAAGACAAAAACCTGCTTCTTGGAAACACTGATTTTAATTAAATGTCAAAGAGAACAAAGAACACTCATCAATAGTGAAATCAGGAGCTGGAACCATGTTGAGGATCGAACAGAAGTAAATGATTCACTGAAAGCTCCCGATGCAACTCTTTCATTTATTACACATTTTTAGTTTCAGTCATGGAGCAGTGCTGAGAACATCTGAGTTCATGTTCACACTGACCGTTAAAATAAAGTGTTGTTTATCTGTAAAATCAAATTATTTGAAAAGAATTGTGATTTTAAATGTTTGTGTTTCCTTCTCTCTTCAGTCACACATCAACCATCTAACAAAATGCCAAACATCATATTCCTAGAAAACCCGTTTGACTTGAGTGGCGTGTCTCGGTTTGTGCTGCAGGGTCTGGGCTTCAGCATCGTTGGTGGGCACGACTCCGCTCGTGGTCAGATGGGGATTTTTGTCAAAACCATTTTTCCTTATGGAGCTGCAGCAGCTGATGGACGACTGAAAGAAGGTAAACGGTCCGCCAGTCCAGCTGGAGCGGTGATGGACATCTACATTCACACTCATGTCTAACTACTGTTGTCTGTAGGAGATGAGATCCTGGAGGTAAACAGTGAGTCTCTCCAAGGACTGACTCACCAACAGGCCATCCAGACCTTCAAGGTTGGACTTTTACAGTATCTAAGTGTTCACAAAGTTAAACTTGTTTTTTGAATGTTTGTGACAAATACTTTTTCCTTTAGACAAAATAATTTATTTTTTATGTCCCCAGACTGGCTGGAGTATTTTTTTTTATGAGAGCTCAGTGTTCGACTTTGTCTGAAGCTTCAGTGTGAGGATAAAAGTTAAAACTTGTCCATCTCCACTTCCTGAATGTCATTTATGTTTTCCCACAGCAACTAAAGAAAGGCGTTGTGACCTTGACCATTCGGACCCGTCTGCGCAGTCCCAGCCTGACACCGTGTCCGACCCCGACCCTGCTCAGCCGCTCCAGCTCTCCCAACTCCAACATCAGCGGGGGAACCACGCCCATCCCGCCAGGGGGCGAAGAAGCTGAAGGCCACAGGGCCATCGGTCCCGGTCCAAAAGACTGCATCATAATGGAGGTCACACTTCACAAAGGTCGGAGAACCAGACACATTCAGATACTAATGGTCACTTTAATTTCACCTCCTCTGTGGAGATGTGCCAGGCCGGAGGACCCAGTGTTAGTATTTGTTGGTCTCTTATAGTACCTGTTGGTCTCTAATAGTACCTGTTGGTCTCTAATAGTACCTATTGGTCTCTAATAGTACCTGTTGGTCTCTTATAGTACCTGTTGGTCTCTAATAGTACCGGTTGGTACCTGTTGGTCTCTAATGGTACCTGTTGGTCTCTTATAGTACCTGTTGGTCTCTAATAGTACCTGTTGGTACCGGTTGGTCTCTAATGGTACCTGTTGGTCTCTAATAGTTCCTGTTGGTCTCTGATAGTACCTGTTGGTCTCTAATGGTACCTGTTGGTCTCTTATAGTACCTGTTGGTCTCTAATAGTACCGGTTGGTACCTGTTGGTCTCTAATGGCACCTGTTGGTCTCTAATAGTACCTGTTGGTCTCTTATAGTACCTGTTGGTCTCTAATAGTACCGGTTGGTACCTGTTGGTCTCTAATGGTACCTGTTGGTCTCTTATAGTACCTGTTGGTCTCTAATAGTACCTGTTGGTCTCTTATAGTACCTGTTGGTCTCTAATAGTACCTGTTGGTACCGGTTGGTCTCTAATGGTACCTGTTGGTCTCTAATAGTTCCTGTTGGTCTCTGATAGTACCTGTTGGTCTCTAATGGTACCTGTTGGTCTCTTATAGTACCTGTTGGTCTCTAATAGTACCGGTTGGTACCTGTTGGTCTCTAATGGCACCTGTTGGTCTCTTATAGTACCTGTTGGTCTCTAATAGTACCTGTTGGTCTCTAATAGTACCTGTTGGTCTCTTATAGTACCTGTTGGTACATGTTGGTCTCTAATGGTACCTGTTGGTCTCTAATAGTACCTGTTGGTCTCTAATAGTACCTGTTGGTACCGGTTGGTCTCTAATGGTACCTGTTGGTCTCTAATAGTTCCTGTTGGTCTCTGATAGTACCTGTTGGTCTCTAATGGTACCTGTTGGTCTCTAATAGTACCGGTTGGTACCTGTTGGTCTCTAATGGTACCTGTTGGTCTCTTATAGTACCTGTTGGTCTCTAATAGTACCTGTTGGTCTCTAATAGTACCTGTTGGTACCGGTTGGTCTCTAATGGTACCTGTTGGTCTCTAATAGTTCCTGTTGGTCTCTGATAGTACCTGTTGGTCTCTAATAGTACCGGTTGGTACCTGTTGGTCTCTAATGGTACCTGTTGGTCTCTTATAGTACCTGTTGGTCTCTAATAGTACCTGTTGGTCTCTAATAGTACCTGTTAGTCTCTTATAGTACCTGTTGGTCTATTTTATAGTACCTGTTTGTTCTCTTATAGTACCTGTTGGTGTCTAATAGTAACTGTTGGTCTGTTTTATAGTACCTGTTGGTCTCTAATAGTACCTGTTGGTCTGTCTTATAGCACCTGCTATCTTATTGCTTGTTGCAGAGTCTGCTGTTGGTCTGGGAATTGGAGTTTGCTGTCTGACGTTGGAGAACTCGTCTCCTGGAATCTACATCCACAGCTTGGCTCTGGGATCTGTGTCCAAGATGGACAGCAGACTCAGGTAAAAAAATACAGTCACATTTTAAAGTTAATATGTTGTTGCACTGATGCAATATGAAGTGAACAACAAATTATATTTCACTGACTGAAAAGTGTGTTCATGAATAATGTGGACTTATGTGTATTTATATATGAACAAAAGGGCTTTAAAACAGACAGAAAACAGTCACAGATCGATGATCTTTAATTATTTTTGTTTAATGTGTTGTCAGCGTAGTTAAATCCTGTAGAAATGACAAATTATAGAGACTCATGAAAACAAAATGCCGTGAGGCAGAGAACACATGATGACTTATCTGATCCACCTGAGAATGAACCTCTCCTCATGAAGGAAGCTCTCAACCATCAGAACAACAGTGACACTGCCCCCTGCTGGATGGTAATAGAACTGGAGGCTGCAACCTGGAAATACTGCAAGACAATTAACATGAAGAGCTTTATTGTTTTATTTGTTCAGCAGCTGAACAGATAAAGATGCATGTGAAACAAATGACATCAGAACTTTATTAAAATGTTATGTTATGTCCCTATATACCAACACTGACACTAGATATTTAATAATATAATTATTCTATTTAAAAAACTATAATGGAGATGAAGAGCATGAAAAAAAGTTAATTCATTAAAAGGAGATTAGTTGCATGACCCAATTAAATATTTTGACATTTTGCTCAGTTATGTAATCAAGCATCCTCTTCGCCGATGGGCAGTTTGTCCTCATCTTTCTTTATGACTCGTGTTTCTGGTTTTGTCTGTCATAAAGATCGACCTGTGCTCACACGTTTCCTCTTTCTGCAGCCGTGGAGATCAGATATTGGAAGTGGACTCAGTCAGTCTTCGTCACGCTGCTCTCAGTGAGGCCTACGCTATCCTCAGTGAATGTGGCCCTGGACCAGTCAGTCTGATCATTAGCCGGCACCCCAACCCCAAGGTAAAACCATGTCTGTCTCTTTTAAGATGTTCAACATGTGTGTAGCTCCCGAGCCTCTCATCTGTAGAGTAGCCTGAACTCTGTTCATAAACATGACAACACAGTGCGAGTTTCTTACCTCAACAACACACTTGTAACGCCGCACCCTACTCACCGTGATCCGACTTCTTGCCACTCGACTCAGAATTTAATTTTCTCTGCTCAGGTTTCCGGTTTGTGAAGAAATCACACAATCAATCACACGTTCTTATTTTATGTATAAAGTTGATACTTTTTGTACTTTAAGCTATTTACATTTTTCTTCTTTTTTTCAATTAAATATTTTCATAAAATACCTCCATCACTGTTGTGTTTGTATCTGGTGGTCAGATTTACAGTAATACAATAAAACATGTCTCATCTCAGGTATCAGAGCAGGAGATGGATCACATTATAGCTCGATCCACCCAGCGGGACAAAATGAGCAGGAACAGACTCTCGTCTCCTTCCCAAGGTCTGATCTTTACCTGCATTTACATTCCACTTTATTGAATCCAGCACTGCAATCATTTTACAAATGTCCATGTTACGTTACCACAGCTCAGCAGCATGGCTCAGACACCCAGGTAAAGTACATGTACGTATATATTTCTTTGTTCTGGGTGTCTGATTTGTTGTCTTCTGCAGGAGCGTCCTCAAAGAGTCTCCACCCAGCGGTGAAGGAGCGGCAGGGAGACGGTTCGCCCGCTCTCAGCTGGACCATGAAGAGGTTCCTTGAGCCTGCCAGTAGAGTAAGTATTCATTTAATATTCATGTGTTATTCCTTCCTTCTAGAGACATATTGTCCTCTTCGGATTCATTATTTTTAACTGATGTTTTAACTCATGGTTGAAATGCACTTATTGTAAGTTGCTTTGGATAAAAGCGTCAGCTAAATGTTATGTAATGTAACTGATCCTTGTGGTCTAAGCAGTTGTGAGACTCCCTGAGAAGAAGTACTCACTGAGAGCTCCTCCAACAACAACATAGCGTCTTTATTCTGTCTGCAGTGATGTGAGCCAGCAGGCCGACCGTCAGCCCGTCCATGATTTTACAGATGTTTTTTAGTGACAGCTGTTATTTTGCAGCGGCTTTCCTCAGAAGATACAATGCATTTGTACAGTTTTATGATTTTGTTTTTGTTTTTTTGGAGGGGGCAACAACATTACAAAGTTGAGGTAAAAAAACGGTTATTTTTTTAAAAGTACGATCAAATAAAGAAAGAGTCATATGTCATCCCCTCCTGTGGTCATACACATACTGCATGTGACAGAAAATAGTGGGAAATATTTTGGTTCTAATCTTTCTGAGCTCAAGTGACGTAGCTTTACGAAACAGTTTGTGACTGTAATACAGAATATATGAAGCTACATGTGATGTCACAATGAGGACTTTAACTGCACCTGACACAGTTCAGGTCTGAGTGTGGAGACATTCACATTTGAACAAATATAACTATGTTTTCTGAACGCAGCATCATGTGACTGAAGTGGATCATCATGTAGTTCAGAGTTTGTTAGTGTGTGATGAAGTAGGTTTGAAGAGAGCGGGGCAGAAGGGGGGGGGGGACACTGGTAGGACTCTGGATGTTTTGTTGGTGATGGAAGTTAACGACACGTTTCAGTGGTGCTGATGGTTTTAGGCTACTCCAGTGTTTTAGCTGCAGGCTAACGGTGAACTAGCAGAATGAGTGGACGAGCGAGTGAGGGAGTGTGAGTTGTGTCCAGAGGTGTCGTCATGAAGTTCAGTTTGATAAACTGAGACTTTCAGTCAGCAGCAGATCTCCTCATGGCTTTTATTTACAGCGTTCGTCACACTCTGAACTGATAGTATCACTGATAGTACTGATAGTACCACTGATAGTACCACTGATAGTACTGCTAGTACCACTGCTAGTACCACTGATAGTACCGATAGTACCACTGATAGTACTGATAGTACCACTGACAGTACCATTGATGGTAGTACTGATAGTACCACTGATAGTATAATGATAATATATTACTATATAATATAATAATAATAAATACAATTTAATATAATGTAATGTAATATAATGGGTTCTCCGTGTGCCTGCGTAGGTTCTCCGTGCGTCTGCGTAGGCTCTCCGTGCGTCTGCGTGGGTTCTCCGTGCGTCTGCATGGGTTCTCCGTGTGCCTGCGTAGGTTCTCCGTGTGCCTGCAGGGGTTCTCCGTGTGCCTGCGCGTGTGTCCGCGTGGGTTCTCCGTGTGTCCGCGCGTGTGTCCGCGTGGGTTCTCCGTGTGTCCGCGTGGGTTCTCCATGGGTTCTCCATGGGTCTGCGTGGGTTTTCTCTGTACTCCGGCTTCTTCCCACCGTCCAAGGACATGCACCTCAGGTTAATTGGTGGGTCTACAGATTGCTGAGTGAATGAGAGCGTGAACGGTCTTTGCTTGTCTGTCTCTGTGTTGTCCCTGTGATGGACTGGCCACCTGTCCAGGTGAACCCTGCCTTCTCCCAAAGTGAGCTGGGATAAGCTCCGCCCCCCACTGACCCTGTTCAGGATAAAGCGGCCATATATAATGGATGGATAATATAATATAATCTGTGTGCTGTAACCCTGACTGTTCCAATATTCATGTTGTCATCCTTACATTTCGTTCTTCTCCGGACCTCCTTGTCAATCTCTCGACTGTCTCTCCTCCATCACAATGACATCCTTTTGACCAGTTGAGCACGTTAGCATCATGGTTAACATGAACCAGATTCACTATCCCCACCTTCCCATCTCCCAGTCCTAAACACAAGCCCATAGAGCGCCTCCTGCTGGCGGACTGGAACAGTGTTGTGTTCTCTCTGAGCCACTCGGTCTTCTTTTACACTTCAGGGCTGTTTATGAACCTGGTTTTATTTCAGCACACAGAACAGTTAGCGGACTTGAAGGAGATATTCACTGAATTTTAAAAAAGTGTTATTGAGTAGAATCACAGACTCTTTAAGTTCAATTCATTTTCATTTGCTAACCATGTACCTCTGTGAAGGTTACAATACGTATCAGAGCTATTTCAAGGTCCTGTGGTTGTGACTGTGATCTTTGTTGTCCTGTGTGAAGCAGGGCTCGCTGAGCTCAGAGACGGAGTTATCTCAGTACTTCTCCCAGGACGACTCCTTCCTGCCTGAATCCATCCTGATGGGCTCCAACAGCGATGAAGCTCTCCATCAGCAGAGCTGCAGCACCTCACTGGACGAGAACTCAACACAACCACATGCTAAGATTTCACCATGTAAGTACCAAGAAGACCTAGCACTGGTTTACCTAGGATTAAACCTAGCTGTCACTAACAACTGTTATTATAATTTATTAATGAGTCTGTTGATGTTTTTTCTTGATTACTCAGTGCTTTGTTTGGTTTATGTGTAGCACCTCTTACTGATGATGCAGATACAGATGATAACATTTACCTGGGTTCAGGAGTGGGAATCCTGGAATGGCTTATAGGAGGAGTTCATGTGGAGTCAAACAGCAGACAGTTTTATTGCCATAAAGCAATAACACACCTTATACAGCGTTGAACTTTGTATGAAAAAAAGAAATAATGATAGAGCTGTTTAAAAAAAAAAAAAAAAACTTCCCCAAGGAGCTGCAATTCAACAAAAGCTCCTTTAAATCAAAGACTTCAGTTTGTCCTGGTGCAGAGTGTTCAGGGATAACTGTGACTGCGTCCCTTGGAGTAGAGTTAAAGTGTATTCAGGTTCTTATCTGGTGTCTGGATGAAGTAATCCAACTATTCAGACGGATCACACAATAGGACTGTCCACTGTGTCAGTGGGCGGAGTTAACCCTCAGAGAGCACAGCCAATTATTCTCTTCTCCTGTTTGTAACATGAGACCTCGTTAACTTTATTCTTCATTCAGAATAACTGTGAATTGATATCAATACAAAACTCCAATCAGATGAACCTCCATACAGCACAACAACATCTGCTTTTATTTATTTAACTTTTTACCTCTAACATGTTCCTGGTAACCCTTTATATACATCGTTTGAACATGTTCCACCTTAACATGAATTTAAATTGAATTGTCACCACGAACATTCAAACCATATACATTATCCTAACTTACTGACCAGGTCAACAGAAAATAGCATTGTTAAATACGGAAAATATCTGTTCTTCACTAGAAATAACTGAACTCAGATCCAGATGGAATGATTGGTAACTTTTGAACTGAGGTTAAACTTTTATTAAACTTCCATTGACATTTGTTTAATCTTTATACACGATTTAATAAACAGCAACACAAGCCTCAGTGTGGGCTGACAAAGTTAACACATACAATAAGATATTTTTCTTTTGAAGGGATGCTGAGCTGCATCCAGATAATACTTATTTATATAACTCAGCTCAACTGTTTTCATGTCATATTTCTGATCAAACATAAATTCACTGCCACCGTCTCAACAATAATTTTTTGTTCATTAGATGTCAGTTATGCTCTTTCAACATCTTCACGTTACTATTCTGACAACGCAATAAAGTTCAACTTTACTATGAGTTAGTGAAACGTTAACAGAAATATTTTTAAGTGTCGTAGATCATATAATGAAGATTATGTCGTACCCTCAGCTCGTATACATCGTGTCTTCAGCTGTTCGAACATGTTTTTATAATCATGCTGTTGGATGGTTTGTAGACGTGATTCATAGCAGCAGTCATGTTTTTATAAATGTCTGACTCAATCAGCGGACATGTTGTTTTAGACTGTTTCTCTCTGGATTATAAATTTTTTATAGGACAGCCCCAGATCACGCATCATATCGTGGCATAAATCCTGATTATTATTGAAGGCAGGATTACCTGTTGGGAATGAATGCCTGGTTTAATATCTATCTCATCTAATGAAAAACAATGTAAAAAGTTCTAAAGATCTTTTTATTTAGCCAATAAAATTATTCTATTTACATATTATCTGCATCTGATTCTCAGCTTTCACCCCCTGCAACACACCACGAGACGAGCCCTGTGTCCCTGTGAATCCCCCGGTAGAGGAGGTCCGTCAGCCCATTACTGTCTCCAGCCCTGCTGCAGTGAGGAGCCCTCTTCTCCGACAGCGGAGGGTGATGTGCTTCGAGGATGAGCTGAGTGAAGACGACGGCTCAGACAACACAGGAAACACCGGACTCTTCCACAGGCCAACACAATCTCAGATTTCAAAAAAGGATTTGACAGTAGTGATTGCAACAGCATCGTTAGATGTAGACAGTGAAGACAGAGATCTGCAGAGGTGTGGAAGCAGTGATGTGACACCATCTGTCAGTTTGTTTCAGGCTGAGGAAGGTAGTACTAAGGAGTCCGAGTCACCTGGTTCTGAGTCACCCTTCATGCCTCTATACTGCCCCTTTGGCCACAAGGCCAGGCTGGCAAGCAGTACGGACTCAGTGTCCAGTAATCTGGCCATCAATAGTGAGAACTACACAAATCAAGATGATGGACAGGTGGAGTCAAAGCACTCCCCCAAACTGGAACATAAGGCAGTCACACGGGTTAAAAGTATGATGAGCATTGAAGCACCAAACCTGCCATCCCAGACCCCAGCCCAGACCCCATCCTATGTCCCATCCCAGACCCCATCCCAGATCCCATCCCATGTCCCATCCCATGTCCCATCCCAGACCCCATCCTATGTCCCATCCCAGACCCCAGCTCAGACCCCATCCCATGTCCCATTCCAAACCCCCTCCCAGACCCCAGCCCAGACCCCATCCCATGTTCCAGCCCAGACCCCATCCCAGACCCCATCCCACACCCCATCCCATGTCCCATCCCAGACCCTATCCCAGACCCCCGCCCAGACCCCATCCTATGTCCCATCCCAGACCCCATCCCAGACCCCATCCCATGTCCCATCCCATGTCCCATCCCAGACCCCATCCTATGTCCCAGCCCAGACCCTATCTCAGACCCCGTCCCAGACCCCATCTCATTTCCCATCCCAGACCCCAGCTCAGACCACATCCCATGTCCCATCCCAAACCCCCTCCCAGACCCCATCCCACACCCCATCCCATGTCCCATCCCAGACCCCATTCCAGACCCCATCTCATGTCCCATCCCAAACCCCATCCCAGGTCCAGCTCCCACTGTCTGGCAGAACCCCCCGGAGTGCTTCAGGGTTGGAGCCCCATCAGCTCTATAAGAAGGGAGATAACAGTGATCTTGGTGGCGTTTGTACCGTTGACACTGTGACCCTGAGAAGAAGTGAGGAGGAGTCGTTTGGGCTTGACGTGGAGATCAGGTCGTCCCCTCTGAGAGTTGTCATTGCTGGGTTAAAGGCCGGAGGCGCAGCAGAAAGGGTACGTTTGATGACTTTCATCTTCATCTCCGCAATCAGTGAATGGAGGCTTCAAACTTTATGGCAAACTTCTCCTATGAATTAAAAAAACAAAACAAAAAAAATAGTTAGACTTTAATGATATTAAAGACTTGTCCACTAGTCAGTCTGTTACTGAGTGAAAAGCTAAATTTGGTGTCCTTGTTCAACTTTACTTCCAGGAATCTACAGGCAAGCTGTGTCCTGGAGATGAGATTGTCAAAATAGGACATAAACTAGTGTGCTCTGTGAGCTACCAGGAAATCTGTAAGCTCATGCACAACCTCCCTGTGACACTGTCCTTGGAAGTCAAGAGATCAGTTTCAGGTAAGACCTTGATTTAGAGTCACTTTCATCCAGCGCCAGAGTGGATACTGCTGTTGTGTATTTAATTTACTGCTTCACACTGGAGCGTCTTAAGTATTATAACTGAGATGTGGTCCTTTCCTGAGGTTAGTTTGGTGACTGTGGAGTCCAGGAAGATTCCTTCACCTTTGGTGTCACTGGTGCAGAGGCATAAACATGAGGAGATCTGGCATGGAAGTTTTGTCTTCGTGCCATCGGACATCCTCAGCCGATTAATTTTGTTGACCAATCATCACATTTCAAACATAAAAGTAAATAATTAACCTATCAAGCTTGAGGATATTTTTTCAACTTCTATCAAAATGGAATCAGTAACAGCTGCAAAACTGAGGCCAAAATCAACAACCTGGGTTTTATTGGTAAAAGACACTTTTTCAATACGATGAGTCTCCCTATATTCACCAACAGGCCGGAGGGAAATTAGAAAAAAACAATGTTCTTCTGCCTAATCAAAACTCAAACATGTAAACGCTTTATCTCTCACTAGCTAAAGTAAACACAAAAAGTAGGAGAATAATATGTTGATCAACTATTGGTCCCATCCAGCTTTTGATTGTGGGTCAAGAAAAATGAAGTTGTTTGTGCGGAGTTCAGTTGAGTTTTATTATCGTTCAGGACTGTCCTGTTGCCTTCGCCTCCTTCTTTGTCTCTTCTGTTTAATTTCATTTAAGTAGTTTTCTATTCACCTCCATTCAAATAAATACTGTCGGCCATCAAAGTAAAGTGATAAAGTGTAAAGTGAGTTTTTTATGCTTTCTTTAGAGGACAGTAACAAAAATCAGCCTCACTGGAAACAAACCAGCATGCATAAGTAGGAAAGTTTCCCCACATGTGTGTTTAAAACAGTAATTTCCATTGATACTGATAAGTGTTCAACACTACCACGACCCATAAATATTTCCAGGTGGCCTGCCAAGCTGATTGGCTCGTGTCAGACAAGTCCTAAAAAGAGTGAAACGAAACTCAGACGTGGAGACCATCCTCGGTACATTTCTTTAATCCACTGATGTGTGAGGGACCAACAGGCAGGCAGCAGTCACAGACAGTTTGGAGATAGAAAGATAGAAAGGGAGACAACACTGATTGGTTTATTTAATGCTAAACCCAAAACCCACATGGATTATTTAAGAGCCTAAGTACAACCTTTTAACCATGCACCTTACTTTGGTCTCATAATATCCACAATTTATTAAAACAAACTGGACTCGTGATCAAACTCGATCTGGAGACACATTGTAGAAACTAAATGTTGGTTGAACTCAGTGTTGGTTGAACTCAGTGTTGGTTGAACTCAGTGTTGTTGAACTCTGTTGGTTGAACTCAGTGTTGGTTGAACTCAGTGTTGTTTGAACTCAGTGTTGGTTGAACTCTGTTGTTTGAACTCAGTGTTGTTGAACTCAGTGTTGTTTGAACTCTTTTGGTTGAACTCTTTTGGTTGAACTCAGTGTTGTTTGAACTCAGTGTTGTTGAACTCAGTGTTGGTTGAACTCAGTGTTGTTTGAACTCTTTTGGTTGAACTCTTTTGGTTGAACTCAGTGTTGTTTGAACTCAGTGTTGGTTGAACTCAGTGTTGTTTGAACTCTGTTGGTCAAACTCAGTGTTGGTTGAACTCAGTGTTGTTTGAACTCAGTGTTGGTTGAACTCAGTCTTGGTTGAACTCAGTGTTGTTTGAACTCTTTTGGTTGAACTCTTTTGGTTGAACTCAGTGTTGTTTGAACTCAGTGTTGGTTGAACTCAGTGTTGTTTGAACTCTGTTGGTCAAACTCAGTGTTGGTCGAACTCAGTGTTGGTTGAACTCAGTGTTGGTTGAACTCTTTTGGTTGAACTTCGTGTTGGTTGAACTCAGTGTTGGTTGAACTCGGTGTTGGTTGAAGTCAGTGTTGGTTGAACTCGGTGTTGGTTGAATCGACTCTGATCAGTAGTGGAGCTCTGCAACTGCTTAAAATCATGATGATGTCAGGATGTGGCAGATTCAGGAGATTCTTTCTGCCTTTTCCTGATTTCAAGCCTGAATTGACAAAGACCTTTGTTGTGCTGGTGACCCCACAGCTTTGACCACCAAACAACACGTTCTTTATATCCTCCACCTCATCTACAAGCTCCTCCATTTCTGTCAGAAAAATTTCACCAGGTTTTCCTCTCCGTTGTTGCCTCAATTCACCAAGAAACTCGTGAGCTGCAGGTTTAATTTTATATTGATCAGCATCCATAAGGTGCATTGACCATATCTGTTAAATGTGGGCGTGTCGGAGGTGGGACATGAGGCTGACCTGTGTTACGCACATTTCCACATGGATTGTGATTTACAAAGAGGACATTGTGTGCAGGTGTATGTTCACATAGCTTTATAAATCTGCAATTTTTTTTTTTTATTTTTTTTTTTAATTTTTTTTTTACATTTTTGGACATTGTGTACACTTTTAGTGTTAATCCTGTTTAATGTTTTATAATGAGGCTCCAGATAAGGGGACAGAGACAGACAGGGACCTTTAGTGGGTAGAGAGACACAGTGACATGAGGAACAAACAAACCAACTGAAGCTCACAGACCTGAACATTGACAGAAGGACTGATCACTGAAACACTTCAATCATTACAATGAGCCCCTGCAGAGTTCCAGTTTGACTTCAGAGTTCCAGTTTGACTTCAGAGTTCCAGTTTGACTTCAGAGTTCCAGTCTGACTTCAGAGTTCCAGTTTGACTTCAGAGTTCCAGTCTGACTTCAGAGTTCCAGTTTGACTTCAGAGTTCCAGTCTGACTTCAGAGTTACAGTCTGACTTCAGAGTTACAGTCTGACTGCAGAGTGTTGAATCAGCTGGATCATCAGCTGGACTTTGGATATGTGGTCTGATGTCATAATTTTTGTCACCTACATGTGATGTTGTTGTGCATCAGAAAGCTCCTTCAAACTTGTGTTTACGAGCACTCGGTGTTAGCTTGCTGCTGTGTATGCCTTTAAATAGACCACCATGTGTTTCCCTTTTCTGCCGACCTAAGACGTAGGATCAACCCTCCCTCACTCACTCCCCCACAGCAACCTGCAAGCATCTGGCTTTCTATCCATGGTGACTATCTCATACAGTATCTTCTAGCTGTAGTTACAGGTGATAGATGTAGCTTTACTCCCTGTATGCTCTCCATGTCTCAGTTTGGTAACTGATCACTTTGTAGTAGTAATGAAGTGTAAATCTGAATTTAGCTGCATGGATGTTGCTGTGGATCGCTGGTTCTTGGTCACTAAAACAGTTTTGTTCTCATGTCAGTAATCTAAAGAAAGTTGGGCTCATCTTCATAAGATTACATAAAAATGTCATCATCTACTCAGTTATAAAATATATTTGATTGAACAATTACAATTGTTCAATTCCAGAAAGTCACATCCTCCAACTCTGAACTTCATATTTTGGGAACTTAATCTTATCTTTTAAATTTGAGCGTTTTAGTCTTCTTTATGTCTTCTCCAGCTGAGTCTGTGATATAACAGACAGCATTAGAATAACTAGTCATGTGACGTCCTGCAGCACCACAGCAGTGTCCATAATTAAGTTTTGTAATTTAGCAGCTGTAGAAACTTGAAAATGTACCAACATTTTCTGAACTAATCAATTAGTTCTCTTCCTTCTTCCCGACCGCAGGTGTGTACATGCTAACTCGTAGTCTCTGCTTACAGAACTATACATTATCTAACATAACTTCATCTGTATTGTGTAGTTGTTGTGTTTTGCAGTGCATGCACGGTCTCCTTATTTTTGTTAGACGGATTGCAAGATGTTCATGAGGGTCCATTACATTCCATTAATACGATGATATTTATTGTTTATAATAACATCGGGCCTCATTCACCAATATCTTAAGTGTTTTGTAATTTTCTTTCTCCAGAAGTCCTAAAAAAAAGGTCTCTGTCAGATTCATGACGACGCGTTCTTAAAATGCTGATTTTTTTTTAGCACCTGTGTTCCTATAATGATCAATGCAGTGTCCCCCTAAGTTCAAAGCGTGTTTCAGTTGTTCCTCATTAGCATAAGTAAAACCCTGCCAATGTCCATTAAAGAGCATGAGACTGCAGGGAGTCCCAGAAAGTGATGGAGAAAAAAGAAGATGAGAGAAACGTAATGCTGAAAGACGGCGGAGCACTGAACTTCAATAGTTCTGGAGGTATTTTGCAGGAAGTGAGCAGCTACAGAGCTGCCATGTTTAGTAGCACCTTTAATCGAGGAAAAATCAAGAAAGAAATTACATTAGACGCAATTAATCATAATATACATGTACAACACTGGATCAGGAGATGAAGGAAAGAGCAGAACCGGCAGCTCGCAGCCCAGATGCTCCTGCAGCAGGACCTTCAGACCTCCACCCAGATCCTGTTCAGCATCGCCTCATCTGACCTAAGATGGTCCTGGACATCCTGGAGAGAACGACCCGAACACTGATGGTCCTGGACATCCCAGAGAGAACGACCCGAACACTGATGGTCCTGGACATCCCGGAGAGAACGACCCGAACACTGATGGTCCTGGACATCCTGGAGAGAAAATAAAGACAAAGCTTTATTGTTCTATTCAGTGGTGTTTCCTTCCGGAGATTAATTGTAAATTATTACTAAAAGTCAAAATAACTTTAAAGCATTTTATTTACGAACAAACAGATAACTACAGTCAAACCTGGACATCCGGTCTGTTGTCCTCAGCGTGTTAGTGGAGAGACTTTAATGCTAAAAACAATTATATCAAGATCATGTAATTTTTTTTGTAAAAAATCTCATTTCAATCCAATTTGAATTCTAAAATATTATTCAACTGTAGAATTGAAGAAAAAGCAATAAGCAATTCTTCTGCACAAACATGGACTCAGATGTGTGTCAGTGGTCTGACTGATGGTTGACTGTTGTTAATTAAAAACAAATCCTAAATAAGAAAAGAAAACAAGAATCTTTGTGAAAATTGCATTAGTGAGTTTAAGAATACATTTCCTCCTGAGAACAGTCGGTGAATGAGGCCCTATGGTATTAATTTGATCTACCTTTATAATTTTATCTCTTTCATAACTTTTCTTTTGGCCTCAGCTCTAGTTAAACTGTTACTTTGCAAGGAAAAGACATCCTTATTTCAACTTGCGGTTTGAATTTTGCCGTTTGTCTTTGATCTGATCGAGTATTTTCCTTTTATTTGGAAATAGAAATGATCAATCATCCCTCTCATGAGGGGGTTTCGAGTTTGTGCAATTGTTTAATTATTATGAATATATCTCACAGACCTCGTGACCTTTTCATGGACTTTGGTGAACAGAAACATTAGGTAGATTTTCATCTAGATTCCAGTTGTAACTGACCTGCAGGTGACCACAGTTCAGTATGTAACGAACAGATTTGGGGATGCTCTGAATATTTCAGTCTGTAGAATATTTTGGTGGTGACATTATTCAGTGTTGTGTCGTCTCTAAGACCTTCTAGATGGACGTTATCTGACCAGATCAGTCTATGGCATAGAAGAAAAGCATGTAAATGAAATGGTGAACTCTTGTCGTCCGCTTCTCCGTCAGTCCAAACTCAACTGTTTACTTTTCATTTGTTGTCCCAGCTGTAGATGGACTGTCCAGTCTGATGATGTCATCAGGGAGCAGTGATGGAGCCACCAGACTTAAATCTGTTCAGAGAACGTCTGAAGAAGGACCAGTAATAACAGACTACGACTTAGAAATACCCATTACTAACATCGATGACATTTTATCAGAAGTGACATGTGATGCAGATACACACATTGAATCCTCTCTCAAAGCACTCCCTAATGAATCCTGCTGTTTAAGACAAAATGCTGCAGCTCTGTCTGAGGAGGCCGGTGATCATGTTCCCACACAGTCCAGTCTGCTGGAAAACTTCGATGTAGAAAATGAAAAGGCTGCCATCCTAAATGAGGAGACACGTATGAGCAGACAAAAAGAAAACAGTGGCTCAGATCCTAAATGGCCCGATGCTGGTTCTGAACATATGTACCCCCCAAGAGATGACAGTGATTCAGACAGTGACTCCACCACTGACAGTCTGACGGTCAATAAGACGGACGATAGTCTCCAGGATTCCTCTTCAGATGAGGAACAAGTGGAGTTTTGTTCCTGTGATACCCAGAAACCTGCTGCTAGGGGACCCTCTACTTTAAACCCGTCACCAAATGGATCCACTCCTCTTCAGCATGTAAGCAATCCAAATGAACAGCGGACTCGGACCTCTGATGTGCTACAGATCTCCTCCGAGGTCTCACTGATGAAGAAAGAAAACTCTGTTAGAACCATCGAGTGCTCAGAGGGCTCCTATAACCAGCCACCATGCCAGCCGTCCAACAGCACAGCACCAGTGTCAGCTATAGAGGGCCCCATTAACAGTGGATCAATGAAACCGTATGTAGCATCCAGCCCCAGAAGCCTCAGCATTTACAGGAAGCCCTCGCCACCAGACACCAACCATGTCACCCAAGGGGCTCCTGTTCATGTTCAGAGCGATGCCTCTCTGACCTCCGATTTATTCAATCATCTGAACACACTAACACCCTCAAGGGAGTCAGAGACGGCAGGTTCCAGGAGCAGGTCTGATTCCAGACCGCCACCCTCACTGATAAACAGACAAAAAGTTGTGGAAAGTAGAACTAGTTTATACCCTAAAGCCAGCTCCTTACTGAAGAAGACGTCTGGCCTAAAACTGCTTAATACTTCAGACAGTTCTGTGAAGTGCAGCAACTTTAAAGTTCAGGTTGAAAGTGGTCCTCCCAAACTGAGGGGTCTAAGTATTAAGAGTAAGAGCAAACCACTGGAGGAGCCTCTCCAAAAACCTTCTAGGACTCAAAGTCCAGCTCCTTCAGACACAGAAGCTTCCTTGAAAACGTCTCTAAAATCACCACCAGCTGCCACCATGTCCAGCTTCTCGAAGGCCAGTAACCAGTCTGACCTGATATGCTGCCTTTCTTTGCCTAGAGTGAGTGACAGAATCCAAATCACAGCTGATGATGGACATTCAGGTGGCATTTTACAAACTGTACAAGTGGCCAAAGGGAAGGACGTCCATTTAGGTTCCAGAGCAACATCCACATCAGGGGGCCGATCCGCCCCATCTGTCACTCAGAGAACATTTATAGAAGTTCAGCTGTCCTCCTTACCTGGATCATCATCACCAGCTATGTCACACAATGAAACAGTGAATTCAAGAGACTCTGAACACCCTAAAAACAATGCAGAGGATAGATTAGCATCTCTGCTGTCTCCCACCTTTATCACAGGAGAAAAAACGAACGGCCCTCTCAGTGACACTGTATTTAATTCACTGTGTTATTCTCCAGCAGCTCATACAAACACAGGTAATGTCTCAAAACCGAGTCTGACTGTGGAGACGGAGAGCCTGAAGTCCAGCACATCCAGACTGTACATAAAGACAATGGACAAACGCAGCGTCTCTGCAGAAACGGCCTTGTCTGCGGAATACAATCCCTTCTCTGTCCGACATAAAATAAAGTCCTTTGAAAACCTTGCTAACTTTGACAAACCTGTGGCTAAAAGCAGTGAAAACCAGTCTTATGCTCTGGCGTATCGAGCCTCACTGAACCAAAGGATTGCAGGTTATATGGGCTCAGTTAATACTGTGGACTGCCGGGCTGGACAAAGGAGTTTCAGCTCTTGTGTTGAGACTTCAGGTGCTGTCCCACCCTGCTCACTGTTTCTTAATAAATCTCCTGAGGCTGAAGTTCACAAAGCTGTGGATGGGATGGCAGCACAGACGCCTCCGGTGCTGCGGAGGAAACACGGCAGACTTCCCCACTGCAGGCTGCGGCAGTTCAGGGCTCTTAGCATGCCTGAGTTACAAAAGCTATGCACTGAGGACTTCACCAGAGGACATGGTCCAGCTGGAGATGAATCAGAGTCTGACCTCCACCCCACAGCAGCTGAGAGCTCCCCACCCTCTGCTCCCCCGACAACAGTGGCTGTGACCGAGGTGAGCCAAGGTGGCGCTGCTGAGACTCGCCTGGAAACCCCAGAGACCGGCGGACGACAGCTCGGTTGGTCCATCAGGTGGGCAGTTTTATATCCTTTATATTAATTTATATATTACTTATTTTATATATAGAAATTTGAAAATGTTTGACCTGCAGTTCATTCACTCTTTGCTTATAAACCAAACATTTCGTTTCCATCCAAATGTTAAAATCACTCATTTCTATAAGAACTAATAATGAACATACAGTCATGTGAGAGTAGGTTCTATCTGCTTAATACCCAGATTACATCAACCTTACCTGAAACACCTGAGGTCTTTACTATCAAGCAGGATCTGTGGTTACCGTGGTAACTCAGATTAACTTCTGGGTTTTCAGGAGCAGGTTAAATTCAAGATAACAGAGCGAAACATATTAAAGCTCCGCCTACTGACCAATCAATTTTCTTGTAAAAATGACATCACCGGGCGGCACAGCGGTGCAGCGGTTATCATTGTCGCCTCACAGCAAAAAGGTTCTGGGTTTGAATCCCGGCCTTCCTGTGTGAGTCTGCAGGTTCTCCGTGCCTGCGTGGGTTCTCTCGGTTCTCCGGCTTCCTCCCACCATCCAGAAACATGAACCTCAGGTTAACTGGTGGTTCTACAAATGTTCCTGAGGTGTGAACGGTCTTTGTTTCCGTCTGTCTCTCTGTCCTGTGATGGACTGGTGACCTGTCCAGGTGAACCCCGCCTTCACCCAATGTGAGCTGGGATAGGCTCCTGTTTTGAATGCTGGTTTTATTTCTTCTTTGCTCTTCAGTCCGTTTGTCAAAGCAGCTGAAACAAAGAGGCTCAAACTGAACCACGTCGTGAATACACGTCGTTACAATAACATCCCATTAAAATCTAATCTCAATTTGCACAAGTATGACCTCATCAAAACGGATTTGGCTAGAAATCTGATTTCGATGAAGTGTATTCCATAAATTCATATCTTAAAGCCAGAAGTGCTCCTACTCTAATGATGGGCAGTGATATTGAAGCCTTTTAACTGACACATTCACATGATTTTCTTCCTCCATTTTTGCATCTGTGTTTTGGATTATGTCTTTAACTTCAAACATTTCCGATATTATAGATTTTTCCTTGTTTGTAAAATATGTCACTCTGCTGCCAGTCCACCTGTCCATGAGATTAATCAAATGCTGCTAACCCCGCCCCTTTATGTGAACGTGCTCTTCGCCGGATTGAGAAACTCTGAGTATATATATCGAGTTGATAACCACCTTCTTGTGATGAAGTTTGTTGGTTTTTGTGAAGCCAGATAACGTAAAGATGTGTCGGTATGTTGAACCAGCTTTGTCGTACCGGCTGCTGCTTTGGACCTAAATACCTGAATGTGATCTGGAACCGACTTCTTTATATTGCTCACCTTGCTTCGATACAGGCGGGGTAATAAGCAGGCGTTCATGCATTCATTCTTTGGCTGTATTTTCCTGATGAGGACTGAACATGGATCTCATAATGCAGCAAAAAGGAATATATTAATGTACAAATATTTTAAAGATCTCAACTAGATTGTAATAAAGAATTATGAAGGGAAAAATGTTTTCTTGGCCAATACCAGCTGACTTTTTGTCTGAGGAACAGATAGTTACTTTTCTTGGGTCATATGGACATAACAACCAGTAGCATAAGTGCACATTTCAGTTTGATTGTTTTCTCTTCTGAACATTTTTATTTAAAAGGTTAGTCTTGTTTGAAATGACAGTCAGTGTGTTCACTTTCCCTCCTTTTGTGTGCAGTTTAAAGGAGCTGTTTGCTTCATCTGGGAATCAGTGTAAGCTACAAACGCTGCTGTCCTCCCCGACAGCTAAAGCATACGTGTCAGCCCTGCTTCAGGAGACCAAGGCCCCCTTAGAGGTATCACCATCCCGCTCATACATACAGTATATTTACAACACACACTCCAGTTTCAGTCCTATTTTCACTCTTTCTGAATGGTTTGTCACTTTAACTCTGCAGGTTAACAGTTCCACTCAGCTTGTTGTCCTGAGTAAAGAAGACGGGACAGGCCTTGGTTTCAGTGTTGCTGGAGGAGTCGACCTTGAGCAGAAAGAAATAACTGTGAGTACAAGTCTAATGTAAATGGAGTGCTGGATATCATCACAGCTCAGCGATAATGGGATGGTCTATGTCTTGATACAAGCACAGGGGGAAGAATATGCTGTTGGGGCTTTAAGTCTTAACATATGTGTTCTATATAATTGTTCCAGTATTTCAATCCTGAACGGTTACTGAGCTAAAATACTGCAGCGTTCCTGTTGACTTCCCAGGATTAACTCTCCAGGCAGAAGATGTGTTTAAAGAAAGTAATGTATAATGTGAATAAAGCAGGAATATCAGAACATCAGTCAGCATCTATAGATCAATATGAATGATCCTTGTGCTGTTCACAGCTGATTTAAACTGTATGAAGGTGGATCAAAAGGTTCTGAGACTGCTGCTGTTCCAAACTTTGATGTGCGACCTCTGCTTAAGTTTCAGTTGTATAAAACATCATAGATGCACCTGGACCACTGCTCAAAAAATGTGTGTAACTCAGGAACTGATGATGAGGCAACAGCCTTTGTAAGACAGCATCAATCAGACCTTCATGGTGGAAGTGCTACAAAGAAACCATGACTGAGGACAATGACTATTTAAGAAAGAAGCAGAGTGATGGAGCTGCATCACATGACTGCTGCATCTCACCCAAGACAGAGAGGAAACAATCCCCCTAACCTCTGTTAAATCACCAACCCAGACACAATTCCCCCCCACACACTCCTCCATCTCCTCAAACTCATAAAACACAAAAGGAAGCTGCGAAGAGAATTCATTAGGTTCAGAGCACCCCACATCAAACAGAAATATATAGACTCCAAGGCACTATTAAAACACAAACAGAAAACCTGGAACTCTTTTAACAGACAACTCAACCATGACAAAAATGAAATAGGATGGAGACCCATAAAGCAGTAACACACCACCACTCAAATCCTGTGGCGCAGTCATCGATGACAATAAATAAAAAGCCACACATTTCCATAACTACTTTGAAAATGTCCACTCATTCACAAATGATCCACAGTTTGACGGCACACAGGAAGACCTGGTCGATAAAGAAAAAGCAAAACATGAACCAACAGAGACAAACTCAGCCAATCCCAAAACCATTCGCTCAAAAAAACAGTCACCACCCACGAAATACAACTGCACCTGAAAAAAAATTAAAAACAAAGCACCCCGAGAAAATTAAAACAAAGCACCATGAGAGACAACGTGGACATCATACTTATATAGCAAGCACCTGTCACCTACCTTCAGCACCTTGTCACCTACCTTCAGCACCTTGGACACTTAGATGGACATTATACTCTCCACCTGCTTCACAACTGGCCACTTCCTCTCATGTTGGAAAACTGCAGTCATCACCATGATCAGCAGACCAGGAAAAGACTCACGCAAAGCCACAAGCTATCGCCCCATAAAGCTCCTTTAGCCACATTGGTAAACTGTTTGTCAGAATACACACTGCATCTCATAGAAACAATGGGCCTCCTCGGAAATCACCAAGACGGTTTCAGAAAAGGAAGACAACATCCTCTACTTATCAGAACACATCCACAGAAACTTAACAAAAAAGACATAACTCTGTCAATATTCTTCAACATTGAAAAAGCTTTTGATAAGGTATGGCACTACGAACTAAAAGGCAGATGACAGGACACAAGTATCAAACTCCTAAAACCATCCCAATTTATTGTCGCCAGCTTCTTTGATAACCACCGACTCAAAATCAAAGTTGCTTGTGCCATCTCAACACCTTTCAGTCCCCGACAAGAGTCTCCCAGGCCACACTTCTGAGTCCTCCTCTGTTGTTTCTGTTCATCTCTGGCTATGGTGGCTGAGGGGCAGTAAATGTCGACGTCTTCACAGATGACCTCTTCTATTGGTCCAGCTCCAAATACCAAACACTAGCAGCCAAGAAACTACACGCATGCATCACAAAAATACAAAACTGGTCAAAGGTGGAGAATCAAACTCAACCCTCTCAAGACACAATGCATCCCCTTCATCAAGAAGCTACCCCTACAGCTCCACAACATCAATGTTACACTGTACAACCAAAGGGACAAGAGCAGCAAAGCAGCAACATTCCTCTGAATCACTTTCCAAAGCAACAAGACATGGACAAAACACATCAACAACCTGGAACAGAAAGAAATCAGTGGACTCAACCACCTCAAAGCCCATTGTTGGCTGCTTACAATCCAGCTTACAGTCCTGTTACAAAATTGTCAATGCCTAACTAACAATATAACACCAAAGCATCCCCTATCATCAACTGACTGAAAGACTTCATGAAACAACCATCCAAACCGTCCATTTTAATGAATTAATACGAATGTGAAATTGTGGGAATGAGAAAGTGAGAGAGTGTGAATGAGTTAAACATATTGTGACAGTAAGTTAAGGTTGGAAATACTTTTTATAGACTGATCTCAAGATCGATATCCTCAACAACTTAAAACAGCCTATTTCACTGACTTTCCAATTTTGTGCATACGAGGGGATGAATTTATGAAACTGATGTCATGAGGTGGGACAAGATACCCACACAGATGTGATACATGTTTGTAGGAGAGGGAAGTTATCATGCAGAATGAAATATAAATAATAAATGACTGAATTGTAATATAGATGTTAAAGTGAGAGAAAAAAGTACAGACGAGGCTGGCCAGGTTTTAACAGTTCTTGCATTACAGTAGGTGGAAATACTGCAAAATGTCCCTTTGTGTTCAGGTTCATCGGGTCTTCACCAAAGGTGCAGCGAGTCTTGAAGGTACAATCCAGAAAGGTGACCCTATTTTATCTATAAATGGCACAAGTCTGGAGGGTAGAACCCACGGGGAGGCTGTGTCCTGCCTTCATCAAGCCCGGCTGTCCAATCAAGCCTTAGTGGTCATTGGGAGACACAAGGACGGTGAACTAAGTATCTCTGACAGACAAGACTCCGCTCTCCTGCCAAAGAGTATGTGCTCTGCCAGGAGAAAGTGTTTGGAACCTGGAGCAGGTAAGGCCGATGCTTCCATCTCAACACAGGAAAGACAAAGCCGAGATAAATCTTAATGCAACAGCGCCTCCTCTCATGTGCCCATGTTATTGTTCATTATGAAGCCAATTTCAAAATCTACTTGTTATGTCAGCCCACTGGTCGGGCTCCTCTCGACCATTTCACTGTTTCTAACACAAGCATTAACCTCATGAGCAGCTCTTGGTGTTGCAGTGTTAGCTGTCATCAGCTGGCAGGAAGTTAACTTGGCTCCCATAGTTCTCATCAGTGTCCTTTGTTCATTTGTAACCTCTGTAATTGTGGGTGCTGAATGTTTTTCATTGGTGGATGTAGGTCCAGATGGTGCTTTATACGTGGAGCTTCACAAGACTTCTGCTGGCTTGGGCTTCAGTCTGGAGGGGGGGAAGTCCTCCAGCCTCGGAGACAGGCCTCTCACTGTCAAACGTATTTTTAAAGGTGACCTTTGTTCCTCGAAGGAAGCTAAATATTCACGGAGAATCATATTAGGTGACATTGTAGTGGTGTGTTGGACACTCACATTGGATTTGGAGTGCACCTCCCCTGGTCCTTCTGTGTAATGCAAAATTTGTCTGTACATTTTTGGAAATTTGCCATCTTATAAAAACAATAATTATCACAGAACCTTTTGGCTGCTAACAATTCAGTTAAATCCAATTATTTGGCTCTTTGCTCTCTGGTGCGAAAACTGTGGATGCTTTAGTTAGAATAATAAGTAACCTGAGGGCTGTTTGACAAAACCTACATACAGGATTAAGCTATCCTGGTTTAATTTAGCCTTGACTTGGCTTAATGAAGGGTCACATAAGTTACTACAGACATGTATTCTGTGCAGCTACCCTACTCCAGACCAGGCTAACAACCAGGCTGTATTAATCATGGTGCCTTTCAGTCAATTCAATTCAATTTAACTTTATTTATAAAGCGCCAAATCACAACACAGGTTATTTCATGGCACTTAACACATTAAAGTCCTTACAGCAAGACTTTACAATGTTATACAGAGAAACCAACAATTCTACAATTCAAAAATTCAACAATTCCCACATAAACTAGGAGGGAAAAACTCCTCTTTAAGGGAGAAAAACCTCCAACAGAGGGAAGAAAAACTCCCTCAGCAGTCACTCTGATCACGAATCAATTTCTTACAGTTATACAATGGTCTAATGGAACTTGGACATTTTGCTCTCCAGCATTATTTATATATCTATATATTTACAAATACAATGAAGGAAATAATGATTTGATCTCTTGCCGATTTTGTAAGTTTGCCCACTGACAAAGAAATGAACGGTCTATAATTGTAGTGGAGGTTTATTTTAACAGAGACAGAATATCAAAAAAACCTCCAGAAAATCACATCATATAAAAGTTATAAATTGATTTGCATTTGATTGTGTGAAATTAGTATTTGATCCTGTAGCAGAACATGACTCAGTACTTGGTGGAGAAAGCGTTGTTGGCGAGGTCAGAGGTCGGAGGTCAGATGTTTCTGGTAGTTGGTCTCCAGGTTTGAACATCTCAGGAGGGATGTTGTTCACTCCTCTTTGCAAATCCTCCAAATCCTGAAGGTTTCCAGGCTGTTGCCCGGCAACCGGAAGCTTCAGCTCCCTCCTCAGATGTTCTCTGGGATGAAGGTCCGGAGACCGGCTCGACCTCTCCATGACCTTCATGTGCTTCTTCTTGAGCCGCTCCTTTGTTGCCTCACCGTATGTTTTGGGTCATTGTGGTCCACGACCCGTCTTCAGTGTCCCGGCTGAGGGAAGGAGGTCGTCCCCCAAGATGTCCCGGTATGCGGCCCCGTCCGTCCTCCCCTCGATGCGGTGAAGTCGTCCTGTCCCCTCAGCAGAGAGACACCCCCAAAGCAGAATGTATCCATCTCCATGTTGGACGGTGGGACAGTGGGGACGGTGGGACGGTGTTCTCGGGTTCTAGTCAGCGTTTCTCTTCCTCCAAACACGGCGAGTCCAGTTGATGTCAAAGAGCTGGATGTTGGTCTCCTCTGACCGTGTCACCTCTTCCAAGTCTTCTCTGAATCCTTCAGGTATTCGTTGGTAAACTTCAGACGGGTCTGTCCATGTGTCTTTTTCAGCCGAGGGACCTCACAGCGCTGCAGGATTTTAATCCATGACGGCGTCGTGTGTTACCGATGGTTTCCATGGTGACTGTGGTCCCAGCTGTCTGGAGACCATGAACAAGTTCCTCCGTGTAGTTCTGGGCTGATCCCTCACCTTCCTCATGATCATCGATACCCCACCAGACCAGATCTCCATGGAGCCCCAGACCGAGGAGATCCAGACCGAGGAGATCCAGGCCGAGGAAATCCAGACCGAGGAGGTCCAGACTGAGGAGGTCCAGACCGAGGAGGTCCAGACCGAGGAGATCCAGACCGAGGAGGTCCAGACTGAGGAGGTCCAGGCCGAGGAAATCCAGACCGAGGAGGTCCAGACCGAGGAGATCCAGACCGAGGAGATCCATGTCATTTAGTGTTTTTTCCATTTCCCAATAATCTCACCAACAGTTGTCTCCTTCTCACTGAGCTGCTGGCCAATGGTCTTGTAGTCCATTCCAACCTCGTGCATGGCTATGATCTGTCCCTGACATCCTGAGACAGCCCTTTGGTCTCCATGGTGGACAGGTTGGAATCTGATTGATTGATTCTGTGTACAGGTGTCTTTTATACAGTTAAGGAGTTAAGACGGGTGTCTTTTATACACGTGACGAGTTGAGACGGGTGTCTTTTATACACGTGACGAGTTGAGACGGGCGTCTTCTGTTATACAGGTGACGAGTTGAGACGGGCGTCTTCTGTACAGGTAATGAGTTGAGACGGGTGTCTTTTATACAGGTGACCAGTTGAGACGGGTGTCTTTTATACAGGTGACCAGTTGAGACGGGTGTCTTTTATACGGGTGACGAGTTGAGACGGGTGTCTTTTATACAGGTGACGAGTTGAGACGGGTGTCTTTTATACGGGTAACGAGTTGAGACGGGTGTCTTTTATACAGGTGACCAGTTGAGACGGGTGTCTTTTATACGGGTGACGAGTTGAGACAGGTGTCTTTTATACAGGTGACGAGTTGAGACGGGTGTCTTTTATACGGGTAACGAGTTGAGACGGGTGTCTTTTATACGGGTAACCAGTTGAGACGGGTGTCTTTTATACGGGTAACGAGTTGAGACGGGTGTCTTTTATACGGGTAACCAGTTGAGACGGGTGTCTTTTATACAGGTGACGAGTTGAGACGGGTGTCTTTTATACGGGTGACGAGTTGAGACGGGTGTCTTTTATACGGGTGACGAGTTGAGACGGGTGTCTTTTATACGGGTGACGAGTTGAGACGGGTGTCTTTTATACGGGTAACGAGTTGAGACGGGTGTCTTTTATACAGGTAACGAGTTGAGACAGGTGTCTTTTATACAGGTGACCAGTTGAGACGGGTGTCTTTTATACGGGTAACGAGTTGAGACGTTTGTCTTTTATACAGGTGAGGAGTTGAGACAGGTGTATTTTATACAGGTAAGGAGTTGAGACGGGTGTCTTTTATACAGGTAAGGAGTTGAGACGGGTGTCTTTTATACAGGTGACCAGTTGAGACGGGTGTCTTTTATACGGGTAACGAGTTGAGACGGGTGTCTTTTATACAGGTAACCAGTTGAGACAGGTGTCTTTTATACGGGTGACCAGTTGAGACGGGTGTCTTTTATGCGGGTAACGAGTTGAGACGGGTGTCTTTTATACAGGTGACCAGTTGAGACGGGTGTCTTTTATACAGGTGACCAGTTGAGACGGGTGTCTTTTATACAGATGACGAGTTGAGATTCGGAGTACTTTCGACGAATCTAACCGGTCTTTGGGACCCAGAATTCTTGCTGGTTGCTACGGGATCAAATACTTATTTCACACAATCAACTGCAAATAAATTTATAACTTTTATATGATGTGAATTTCTGGATTTCTTTTTGATATATTGTCTCTGTTAAAATAAACCTCCATTACAATTATAGACCGTTCATTTCTTTGTCAGTGGGCAAACTTACAAAATCAACAAGGGATCAAATAATTATTTCCTTCATGTATATAGATATCAGCATCAGTAAATCTGTGATCGAACTCCTGGTCTTTTGAAGAGCCATTTATCAAAATTAATTAATTCTACCCAGGTTGACCTAAGCACACCATCCTGATCCAGGCTTGGTAATAGTGAAACAGAAGCCAGAAAGCACTCACTAGACAAGGTCAACCCTCGCTTTAATCCATAATCTTTAGCTCACTTTTAAAGCAGTGGTCTTAGAAATATCACTATCATTCTGAAAGGACATTTTGAGAAACTAAAATGAGGTTTTGTGTCATTAAGATTGAATTACTGTACTCCACTCCAACAGGAGGTGCTGCAGAGCTGTCTGGGCTTATCAGAGTCGGTGATGAAGTCCTGTCTATCAACGGCTGTTCTTTGGACGGCCTCATGCACCATGACGCCTGGAGAATTATCAAAGCCACAAATGAGGGCCACAACCACCTCCTTATACGCAAACTGAGTAACCTGACTGTAAATAACCAGGAAATACAAACCTCCTGAGAAGCTCCACTGTGAAAGTGCCCTTCAAAACAGGACATGAATGAGCAGCAAACGAGGACAAGCGTTGACAAATTTTCATCGATGGACTTTGAGATTTTCTGCTTTGTATTGTTACATGTTTGTGTTGAAGTGGTCTAATTGTGAGGACAACCAGCTATCGTGGTGGACAATGCTAAATTATGATTTATTTCCGAGGGGAAGTGCAGTTTGTTTACAATCAATTTTCTTTTGAACACTAAATAAAAAAGTTTCTTTTTATTAAATAAAGTCAGTTTGTAAAAGATGTTTGGCTAGTTGTGGTTATAACATTCCTACTAACAAAGGTCAGTGAAGTGATTGTTCTGCTGTCTTTCAAACAACTGTGATGTACGATGTCAATTTTACAAGTCAAACACAAATAATGTCATCTGAAGCTGACAACGGCAAAATTAGATGAAAGAAAGCTAAATAACTCCAGTGATATGGAAATGGTTCAAACATTTAAGTGTCTGATAGGAAATTAAATGTCATTTGGAAGAGTTTTCTGTCAGTGGACTTCCACATAGTTTTTCAAATCAATATGTAATTTGGGAAACCTGAGTTGCCCATTTAAAGCACGTTCAAACGACTAGGAAATTCCTAAAATGTGACATTTGGAAGAACTTTTGTTCAACTCAACACAAGTCATCTCAGGCTACTTTACATAATAAGGTCAAGAAAAGAAAAGCATTGGACAACAAAGCTCACAGGTGGGCAGCCATCTGACCAATTGGAGTGAGAGAAAGATGCAGCTCATGAGATCCCTGCTGAAAGGATCAAGGAGACGGACAGAGGAAAGAGCACAAACTACAGGAGAGAAGACACCAAGTTAATGATACTGATATGTATTGCTGTGGAGAGAGAGCTGCTTGATGGTCATGTGATCCATGTAAAATGTTCTGCACTTACATACACTAGTTCCCTTCCACATTAATTGAGCTGCCATGGAAGGTGCTCAGTGTTTTGCTCAAGGACACTTCCGCAGGTGAACAGGAGCAGCCGGGGATGGAACTGCCATTATTTGCGGGGCAACCTGATTTTCCAACTGATCCACAGCTGCCCCATCAGATGGAGAAAGCAGATGGTTTCTGGACGTTATAAACTCAGTGACAATTTGTGTAGAAAGTAAAACATTTTACTAGTTGAGAATTAGTGTGAAAAGCCCGAGTTATCGCCTTATTTGATATATTTTTAGACCAACATTAACTTATGTAAAGAGTGTAATGCTGATGTTTATTGCTATCAATCTGTTTTTAATGTTTTAAAACTCCAATGGTTCTCAGCAATCACATCCTAATGTTTATCGATATTTTTAATGAGTAATGTTTCCAAATTTACAGCACATTGTTTTTTTCCTGTGGCGGGGTGTGGTTTGGCTCAGCTGCAGGAGGGACTGATTGGGGGAGTGGTTCAGGGAACTGTGCCTGGAAGAGGCTTCATTAGCACAGCTGCAGGCAATTACTGATTTGTCTCTCCATATAAAAGCACTAGCAGGTCACCAGAGGTGCTCGCACTCCTGTTGTGGCGTACGCTCAAATGCCCGGCAGGAGCCCGCAAGTGACTGAGAACATTGTTTATGCTGAATAAACACGGCTACCGACTGTACTGGGCTTATTGTTGTTCGTTTGGACCGGAAGAACCCATGGTGAGGGCAACATGTCTGTCACTGGCACCCAATGTGGGGCCCGGCACGAAGACACACGGACAACAAACAAACATGGCAGTCATCACCCTGGGGCAGATTCTGGGGGAGCTCGCGGCTATGCAGCAGGACCATGCCGAGGCCAACAGGGAGTTCCTGGCGGCGCTTCAGGTCCAAGCAGAGAGGCAGGCTGAGGCGCTCGAGCAGCTCGCTGCGTGATCGGCTGCAGCCCCGCTGCCGCGGGCCTCTTCAACGTTGGCAGCGGTGCACCTACACAAAATGAGTCCAGCAGATGATGTGCAGTCTTTCCTCAGCATGTTCGAGGCAGTGGCGGAGTCGTGTGGCTGACCAGCGGCAGAGTGGGCGGTCCGGCTCTTGCCTCTCCTGACGGGGGAGAAACAAACTGCAGCCCTGGGGCTTCCACCGGCAGCTAGAAACAGCTGCGCTGATGTGAGGAAAGCCATCCTGTTCAGTTTGTAAACATTATAATCAGTTTGTCAACATTATAATCAGTTTGTCAACATTATCACTTTGTCAACATCGGTTTTTCAACAATATAATCAGCTTTTTAACATTATAACCAGTTTTTTAACATTGTAATCAGTTTGTTAACATCATAATCAGTTTGTCAACATTATTATCAGTAATCCAACTATAATCAGTTATTCAACGTTCTAATAAGTTTGTCAACAATGTAATTAGTTTTTGAACATTGTGCATTTGTCAACATTTTCATCAGTTTTTAAGCATTGGTTTTTGAACATAATCAGTTTGTCAACATTATAATTAGTTTGTCAACATTATAATTAGTTTGTCAACATTATCACTTTGTCAACATCGGTTTTTCAACAATATCAGTTTTTTAACATTATAATTTGTTTTTCAACGTTATAATTTGTTTTTCAGCATTATAATCAGTTTGTCAACATCAGTTTTTCAACATTATAATTAGTTTTTTAACATTTTAAGTTTGTTAACATTGTCACTTTTTCAACATCATAATCAGTTTGTAAACATTATGATCAGTTTGTCAACATTATAATCAGTTTTTCAACATGATCAGTTTGTCAACTATATAATCATTTTTTCAACATTATCAGTTTTTCAACATTATACGTTTGTCAACATTGTAATCAGTTTGTCAACATTTGTTTTTCAACATCATTATCAGTTTGTCAACATCATTATCAGATTATCAACATCATCAGTTTGTCAACATCATTATCAGTTTTTCAACAATGTAATCAGTTTTTTTTAACAATATTTGTTTTTCAACATTATCAGTTTGTCAACATTATAATCAGTTTTTTAACAATATAATCAGTTCTTCAACATCAGTTTTTTTTAACATTATACGTTTGTCAACATTGTAATCTATTTGTCAACTTTATAATTTGTTTTTCAACATCATTATCGGTTTGTCAACATCATAAATCAGTTCTTTAACATAATCAGTTTGTAAACATCAGTTTTTCAACAATATAATTAGTTTTTTAACATTTTAAGTTCGTCAACATTGTCACTTTTTCAACATCATAATCAGTTTGTAAACATTGTGATCAGTTTGTCAACATCATTATCAGTTTGTCAACATTATAATCAGTTTTTCAACATTATCAGTTTTTCAACAATATAATCAGTTTGTCAACATCATTATCAGTTTGTCAACATTATAATCAGCTTGTCAACATTATGATCAGTTTTTCAGCAATATAATTAGTTTTTTTAACATTTTAAGTTCGTCAACATTGTCACTTTTTCAACATCATAATCAGTTTGTAAACATTGTGATCAGTTTGTCAACATCATTATCAGTTTGTCAACATTATAATCAGCTTGTCAACATTATGATCAGTTTTTCAGCAATATAATCAGTTAGTCAACGTTATTATCAGTTTTTCAACATCATTATCAGTTTGTCAACATAAGTTCGCCGACATAATAATCAGTTTGTCAACATTATAATCAGTTTATAAAAATTATAATCAGTTTGTCAACATTGTTTTCAGCATCATTATCAGTTTGTCAACATTATAATCAGTTTGTAAACATTATCAGTTTGTCAACAATAAAATCATTTTTTCAATGTTACAATCATTTTTCTAACATTTAAGTTCATCAACATTAACAGCGTCAACATTATAATTTGTTTTTTAACATCATAATCAGTTTGTCAACATTAACATTTGTTTTTCAACGTTTCTCCAAACTATCTCTCTCTCTCTACCTTCTCCAAACTATCTCTCTCTCTCTAACTTATCCAAACTATCTCTCTCTCTCTAACTTATCCAAACTATCCAAACTTTCAACTGACCACAACTCTCCACCAACAACCCACATTTTGAACGGAGCCTGAGGGGTTTATATTGCTGTCAAACCTCCCGGCAAAATCTGAACCACTTCCCGAAGCAGTCACGTGGTACAGCCGGGCAGCGAGGCTTCGGACGTCATCATTTTTGGCTCCTCCCCTAAATGAAGCAAGCCTCGACACACGCTTCGAGGAAACGCCCCCTCCGTTACTCGACACACGCTTCGAGGAAACGCCCCCTCCGTTACTCGACACACGCTTCGAGGAAACGCCCCCTCCGTTACTCGACACACGCTTCGAAGCGTCGGCACATCTCGTAACATCACTAGTGAAAACTATACAACAAAACAGTCGGAGGAACCTGACAGATGATTCTGCCATAAAGGCACATCTGTCAGGTGGAGGTCAAAAAAGAGAAGTTTCCAAAATGGGGAAAACAGTGATCTGAAGAAAATCATGGCAGGTCGGCACAGCTGTGTTGTGAATGGACCAGAGTGGGGAGACTCTGATTTGGTGGAGAGTGATGATAGCATGGAGATTAGCTGAGGTATTGAGAGAAAGAGGGAAAAAAGAGGTGGTAATTTTGTTGTGACTAGCACGAAGAAAATCAGGTGTACTGGAGGACCAGAGGGTCCAGACGGGTCGGAGTTTAAAATGATTCTGAGGTTTGGAGGAGAGAGAGGGGTTTCCTCCATGAGCCCGGTGAAGCTAACCACGGTATTAAAAAATCAGATTGGAGATATTCTCATGGCGAAAGTTTTGAATGACGGAAATTTGTTGATTGCATGTAGAAATGAAGAGCAAAGAGAGCGAGCGGACAGGATTAAAGAAATAGGGCGGTTTAAAGTAGTGAGCACAAACAGTATCCAAAGAGAAAGTAAGTGGAGTAAGGAGCGATTTGGGGGTTGGGGTCACGATGGAGGAAATTAAAGCTAACCTTAAAAGAGGAACTTTGAAAGGAGCCTGAAGGCTGCTGGTAACTCGAGAGGGGATGAGGAGAGACCATGATTACGTTGTGCTGGATTTTGAGGAGGAAGAACGACCAAAGAAAGTCTCTTTATGTTACCTGAGTTACTGTTCGGGAGTTCATCCCAAAACCTACAAGGTGTTACAACTGCCAAAGGTTCAGACACACAGCTGAAGCACGCAAAGGCAAAAGGAGGTGTTCAAGGGGTGGAGAAGACCACGAGTACAACAGTGCAGACATGAGCAACCAAAGTGTTGTAACTGCGGGGGGGAGCACAGTGAGGCTTACTATGGGTGAGGTATTGAAAAGGGAGAGAGGGAAATTCAGCAGGGAGGGTGCAGAATAAAATCATTATTCGGCCAGAGTGGAGGAACTGATGGAAGTAAAATGGTAAACAACCCACAGCAGTCCCACATCAGACAGAGGAGGAACAAATAATGAGCGACTTCAAAAAGCTCCTCACTTTCATAGCAGGGTAGTAAATGTTACAATGGAGGTAAAATCAAAAACAGAATCCAGATAATTGTTAAAGCAGCAGTTCACCACCTAGATATCAGCAGACCAACATGGGAGGAAGTTAGAAATGATCTCAGTATGCAAGCAAGTCAAGAGTAAATAGGATAGGTTTAATACACAATGATTTACATACTACAATGGAATGATCGGAGTTTGTTGGCTAATGGACAAGAATTCAACAAATATGTTGAAAGTGTTTCTAGTAAACCAGATGTCGTATGCATACAGGAAACATGGTTAAAACCAAATTTGGACTTGAGACTAGCTGGATATAGGTGTGTTAGGTGTGATAGGGAGGGTGGTCAAGGAGGAGGAGGTGCCACATTTATTAGTGAAGACATTACATTTGGAGAAGTAAAGATAGGGACTGAGCTAGAATATGTAACTGTGGAGATCTGGACAAGTGAAGGAGAGATCATAGTTATTAATTTTTATAATCCCTGTAAAAAGATAGAGGTGAATAGATTGGCACAAATTGAAGGGATAGGTGGCAACAAGGTGGAGCAAGCAAGAGTTCGGAGAATCATTCGGAAAGCAAAAAGGGAAAGCTGGTGGAATTATTATATCAGAATTGGGAGATCAACACCTGTGGGAGAGATTTGGGGGATGATTAGAAGCATGAGAGGAATTAGAAGAGTATGGCAGGATCCAGTATTGAAGAGGGGGGAGGAAACAGCAGCGTCAGATGGGGAGAGGGCAGAGATGATAAAAAGCTTTAACAGAAATCCACAGCTCTGCCAACCTGACAGCAGAAGGTAAGAGAGGAAGGGAAAGGACACGGTCAGCTCATCCTGCTATTCTGGAAAGAAGAGACAATACTAACAGTTCAATTGATGCCCCATTTAATTCAGAAGAGTTGAAAAGAGCAATAGAAAGAGCTGGATTGACATCGCCAGGGAAGGATGAAATATGTTATATAATGCTGAAGCATGTAGGTAGGTTAGCAATGATGACATTATTATTGTTTTATAATAAGATTTGGGACGTGGGGAGACTGCAGAGTTCATGGAAAGAAGCTGTGATGATCCCAATCAGGAAACCAGGCAAAGACTCATCAAACCCAACAAATTATAGACCCATAGCACTAACATCTCATGTAGGTCAGATTATAGAGAGGATGATAACACAGATTAACATTTTATATGGAGACCAGGGGAATTATAACACCTCATCAAAGTGGATTTCAGAAAGGTAGAGGAACTATGGACCCAATTATTTGTTTAGAAACAGAAATTTAAAAAAAAGCCCAGGTAAATAAGGAGGCAGTGATGGCGGTGTTTTCTGATGTGGAGAAGGCGTATGATATGGTTTGGAAGGAGGGGTTGTTGATTAGATTAAAAATGATGGGACTCGGTGGCAGAGTATATAATTGGATTAAAGACTTTTTACTTGACAGATTTATTCAAGTCAGAATTGGGACAGCACTATGGAGAATATACCCGGTAGAGAACGGGACACCTCAGGGTGGTGTAATCAGTCCGATACTGTTCTCCATCATGATAAATGATGTGTTCCTTCAAGTTCACGGGGATATTGGATGATCCCTGTTTGCTGATGATGGAGCATTGTGGAAGAGGGGGAAGAACATAAACTATATTAAAGGGAAAGTACAAGAGGCTGTGAATGAAGTAGAAATATGGTCTTATTCATGGATTCAAGTTTTCTGTGGGAAAAACTAAAACAATCTGGTTTACTAGAAAGAGAGGAGTTGATGCTCAGATAAAGATGTACGGACAAAAGATTGAACAAGTGGAAGTTTGTAGGTTTCTAGGTGTGTGGTTCGATGAGAAGTTAACATGGAATGAGCAGATTCAGAGGATAGTTATGAAATGTCAGAATATTTTAAATGTGATGAGGTGTCTAACAGGGTCAGAATGAGGAGCCAGCAGGTCTGCAATGAAAAATATTGATATCGCTGTGATGAGATCAGTTCTGGATTATGGGTGTGTGGTATTTAGATCAGTGGCAAGAACTTCATTAAAGAAGCTGGAAGTGGTGAATCCCAAACTCTGAGACTCTGTTGTGATGCTTTTAGAACAAGTCCTGTGTCTTCAGGTGGAGGAGGGTGAGACGCCGCTGCATTTGAGATAATCTCTTAACTTTGAACTACTGGACCAGTCTTCAAGGACATTCTGGAGACGAGTGTCCAACACAAAGGTGCTTCTGCCATGTTGGGAGAGTGAAAGGGTCAAACAGGGCTGCTTTGCATGGAGCAGTGGAAAATATGCAAGAGAGATGACATTAGATCAGATAACATTCCCTTCTACAGTACCGCTATCAGCAACACCACCTTGGTTATTTCCCTCGGTGTCAGCTGATCATTATTTTCTGAACAAAACCCAAGTACTTAAAGATGTTGGTAATATTGCAGGAGTGGTGGAGGATAGACGACAGACAACATATCAATCATTTACCCCGGCACACACAGATGGATCTAAAGATCCTAACACAGGTAGAACCGGTCACCATAGCAACCTTGCAATATGAAGTCAAAAGGAGAACATCAGACCATCTGTCTGTTTATACAGTGGAGACGTTGGCCATTTTAACAGCACTGCAGCGGGTGGAGGAGGTTCAGATCAGAAAGGTCATCATCTGTTCAGATTCCAGTTCAGCATTATTGTCATTACAATCATTCACATCTCACAGCAGGCAGGATTTAATCAATGAAATACACAAAACTCTGTTCAGACTTAAACATTGAGTATTGTTGTAGCATTCACGTGGGTGCCGGCACATAGAGGGTCAAAGGTCAAATGAAACAGCAGATAAATTAGCAAAGCAAGCCTTGAAATGTCAGAACAAGACAGACATTTTATTCAGCAAAACAGAAGCTAAATCAATAATCAAAAGAAACATGATTCAGGAATGCCAGCACAGTTGGGACGCAGGAGACACAGGAAGACATCTTTATGTTATTCAGAAAGAAGTTGGCAAAGGGAGGACATCCAGAAGAAAACACATGAACCAGACTGAGGATTGGACACACAAGGCTGAACAAAACAGTGACACTAATAAATAAACACCAACAGGACGATACGAGTTCTGCAAAATAGCAGAAACTGTATAGTTTATCATTTGTCATTGCCAGAAATTCACACTCAAGTGAGACCGGTTGAAGAGGAGGCTGGCAGTAGAGGAAGTACATTTAAAAGATGCATTGACCTTGGGGGCAGGAAAGGTACTACAATACCTGAAAGAAACAGGATTGAGTAAAAAGATTTAGGGCACCTAATTGAAACAACTCCTTTTTTTATTTTTTATTTTTTTTATTTTGTAAAGGGATAGGTAACTCTGGTCCACACTCCAATACAGTAGATGCAATGCACTTTTCGTTGGATGCCATCCCCCATAAAACTTAAAGGAAGAAGAAATGCATGTCAGAGCACAAACCAAGACATGAAGTCCAAGGAATCGTCTGTAGACCTCAGACAGGATTGTATGGAGGCACAGATCTGGGGAAGAGTACAGAAACATTTCTGCAGCATTGAAGGTCCCAATGAGCACAGTGGCCTCCATCATCCGTAAATGGAAGAAGTTTGTAACCACCAGGACTCTTCCTAGAGTCGGCCGCCCGGCCAAACTGAGCGATCGGGGGAGAAGGGCCTTAGTCAGGGAGGTGACCAAGAACCCGATGGTCACTCTGACAGAGCTCCAACGTTGCTCTGTGAAGAGAGGAGAACCTTCCAGAAGGACAACCATCTCTGCAGCACTCCACCAAGCAGGCCTGTATGGTAGAGTGGCCAGACAGAAGACACTCCTCAGTAAAAGGCTCATGACAGCCCACCTGGAGTTTACCAAAAGACACCTGAAGGACTGTCAGACCATGAGAAACTAAATTCTCTGGTCTGATGAAACAAAGATTGAACTCTTTGGCCTGAATGCCAAGCGTAATGTTTGGAGGAAACCAGGCAGCGCTCATCACCTGACCAATACCATCTCTACGGTGAAGCATGGTGGTGGCAGCATCATGCTGTGGGGATGTTTTTCAGCAGCAGGAACTGGGAGACTAGTCAGGATGGAGGGAAAGATGAATGCAGCGATGTACAGAGACATCCTTGATGAAAACCTTCTCCAGAGCACTCTGGACCTCAGACTGGGGCGAAGGTTCATCTTCCAACAGGACAACGACCCGAAGCACACAGCCAAGATAACAAAGGAGTGTCTTCAGGACAACTCTGTGAATGTCTTTGAGAGGCCCAGGCAGAACCCAGACTTGAACCCGATTGAACATCTCTGGAGAGATCTGAAAATGGCTGTGCTGGGATGGGATGCTCCCCATCCAACCTGATTGAGCTTCAGAGGTCCTGCAAAGAAGAATCGGAGAAACTGCCCAGAAATAGGAGCCAAGCTTGTAGCATCATACTCAAAAAGACTTGAGGCTGGAACTGCTGCCAAAGGTGCTTCAACAAAGTATTGAGCAAAGGCTGTGAATACTTTTATATTGTCGTTCTTTATTTTTAACCGATTTGTAAAAAAAAATTAAATAAAGTTGTCATTATGGGGTATTGTGTGTAGAATTTTGAGGAAAAAAATTAATTTAATCCATTTTGGAATAAAGCTGTAACATAAGCCTGGAAAAGGTGGTGGAGAGGAGGACGCTGAACAAACTATTATCCATATTGGATAATCCTGTCCACCCTCTCCACCACCTGCTGCAGGGACAGAGGAGGACGTTCTCCAAAAGACTCCTCCAGCTGCTGTCACAAGGACAGATACAGGAGATCATTCCTGATACAGGAGATCATTCCTGTCCACTGCAATAAGACTGTACAATAACTCACCTCTGGCAAAATCCATCACACAACAATAACACCGTTGTCTGTTGTCTGTTTTTCTTGGTTGTTTAAATATAAAAAAATAAAAAAAAAACTTTGCACTATTGTTTAGTTAGTTTTAATTTAATTATTCTATTCTATTTTATTGTATATACTGTGCATTTTTATATTTAATATTTTTTACTGTTATTTTCTTTCTTTCCTGTATCTATAAATGCTGCTGTAGCGAAAGAATTTCCCCTTGGGGATTAATAAAGTATCTATCTATCTATCTATCTATCTATCTATCTATCTATCTATCTATCTATCTATCTATCTATCTATCTATCTATATCTGTGTCTATATCTATCTTCATAGATAAACAGAATAATTCATTCTTCATGACATGTACAGGTACAGTAGTGAAATCTACATGTGTAAATAGCCCACAGATAAAAAGTGAAAGGGCGCCCACTGCTGGTCGTTTAGGGTACTGCTGTTTACAAGCCCTGGGGAGACAATGTGTAGAGATTTTTAAAGCTCTTTTAAATGCTGTGACCTCCCCAGAAGAGATGCAGCTCTAGTTGGTTGTTGGTCTGTTGTGTGATTATAAGATGGTCTCTGGTTAGAAATGATCTGATGTTATTTATACGTGTGACTGATAACTTCCGGTCCAGTTAAAGCTCTTCAGTAGAACATGGTGACAGCAGGTCTGGTGCTGAAAGGAGCTGATGTGGAACAGACCTGACTCGGGTCTCCGTGGTGTTCAGGTGATCTCGGCCTCTACCTGCTGGTTAAGTTCGGTACCGCAGTGCCCACACGGCGCCATATTAGAGCGACGTTAAAGATCTGCGGACGACGTGGAGGAAGCGGAGCGGGGCTCCAGATGTCACGGCCCGTCATCCGGTAACACTGGAGCTGCTGCTACATGGTTGACCAGTAACCGAGACAAACATCTTGGGCAGCGTCGTCCGAGCCGAGTTGTTTGGGTCGTTGTTCGCCGGCAGACATGACTTCCTTAACTCAGAGGAGCTCGGGCCTCGTGCAGCGGCGGACTGAAGCCTCGCGTTGCGCCGCTGATAAAGAGCATCCGTCGGGCGAGGAGGACCACGAGCCCCGGCGGGGGGACGAGCAGGACGACGACGATACCGGCGACTCCAAAGAAACCCGGCTGACCTTGATGGAAGAAGTGTTGTTGTTAGGACTGAAGGACCGAGAGGTAACGGCAGATCCGACCCTCAATATAATCAGGAAACGTGACGTTACAAGAGCTGCTGGGTTAGCGTCCTGGTTAGCTGTAATGCTAGCTGAAGCTAACAACAATAACGGGCCTCACAGCAGCTCATGTCCTCTGGTTCGGTAAAGATGGTAGTTACTGTCACTAACTAACCCTCCTCTGGTTATAAAGATGGTAGTTACTGTCACTAACTAACCCTCCTCTGGTTCGGTAAAGATGGTAGTTACTGTCACTAACTAACCCTCCTCTGGTTATAAAGATGGTAGTTACTGTCACTAACGAACCCTCCTCTGGTTATAAAGATGGTAGTTACTGTCACTAACGAACCCTCCTCTGGTTCGGTAAAGATGGTAGTTACTGTCACTAACTAACCCTCCTCTGGTTCGGTAAAGATGGTAGTTACTGTCACTAACTAACCCCCCTCTGGTTATAAAACTGGTAGTTACTGTCACTTACTAACCCCCCTCTGGTTATAAAGATGGTAGTTACTGTCACTAACTAACCCCCCTCTGGTTATAAAACTGGTAGTTACTGTCACTAACTAACCCTCCTCTGGTTCGGTAAAGATGGTAGTTACTGTCACTAACTAACCCTCCTCTGGTTATAAAGATGGTAGTTACTGTCACTAACTAACCCCCCTCTGGTTATAAAGATGGTAGTTACTGTCACTAACTAACCCCCCTCTGGTTATAAAGATGGTAGTTACTGTCACCAACTAACCCTCCTCTGGTTATAAAGATGGTAGTTACTGTCACTAACTAACCCCCCTCTGGTTATAAAGATGGTAGTTACTGTCACCAACTAACCCTCCTCTGGTTATAAAGATGGTAGTTACTGTCACTAACTAACACTCCTCTGGTTATAAAGATGGTAGTTACTGTCACTAACTAACCCCCCTCTGGTTATAAAGATGGTAGTTACTGTCACCAACTAACCCTCCTCTGGTTATAAAGATGGTAGTTACTGTCACTAACTAACCCCCCTCTGGTTATAAAGATGGTAGTTACTGTCACTAACTAACACTCCTCTGGTTATAAAGATGGTAGTTACTGTCACTAACTAACCCCCCTCTGGTTATAAAGATGGTAGTTACTGTCACCAACTAACCCTCCTCTGGTTATAAAGATGGTAGTTACTGTCACTAACTAACACTCCTCTGGTTATAAAGATGGTAGTTACTGTCACTAACTAACCCCCCTCTGGTTATAAAGATGGTAGTTACTGTCACCAACTAACCCTCCTCTGGTTATAAAGATGGTAGTTACTGTCACTAACTAACCCCCCTCTGGTTATAAAGATGGTAGTTACTATCACCAACTAACCCCCCTCTGGTTATAAAGATGGTAGTTACTGTCACCAACTAACCCTCCTCTGGTTATAAAGATGGTAGTTACTGTCACTAACTAACCCCCCTCTGGTTATAAAGATGGTAGTTACTATCACCAACTAACCCTCCTCTGGTTATAAAGATGGTAGTTACTGTCACTAACTAACCCCCCTCTGGTTATAAAGATGGTAGTTACTGTCACTAACTAACCCTCTCTGTTGACAGCGGGCCAGCGGCAGGAGGTTTTGAACCTGAAATCTCCACAATTCTTCATTTACACTCGAGGATTAACTAACCAGAACTCGGGGGTCAAAGGTCACTGGCACTCCAGAATTCATCCACTAATTATGATCACATTTAACACAAAAGTCTCTGACAGGATAAAATGATGAAGTGGTGACATTTCATGTCCCAAAGGTCAGCCCTACTGTGACATCACTGAGGGACTGAAACATGTGCTGATTGTTTAGATCTTCTATGTGTCAGGTTCAACATGTGTGAAGCATTGTCTGTTGTCATAGCAACACCTTTGTGTTCCATCAGTCTTCACTACATGTATGATATGAGTGACAGACATGGTGGAGGGAACCGTAGGTTCAGGTTCTAACTGAAGCCGGTGTGCCTCACAGGTACTGAGGTGCTGCTTCCTAGTGTGGATATGCATATGACCATCAACTCTGTCATACTGTTGTCATAACAACCCGTGAGGAATATGTCAGCATCCACAGTGAGGCTTGTTCAGCTGGCTGTGACCAGAACCTCCACGGGTCCTTCTTCAGTTCATATGCAGTCCATGATCAGCTGACTGGTCACAGACAGAGGTGATGCCAGCTGGAGCGTTAGGTCCAATCAGTACATACAACATGGTACTAAGTCCAACTGGAAGTACTGAAGACCCCTGGGAGTGGCCCTGTTTAGTTTAGTTTGACTGGTTGAGTCAGTCATGTTGACCAACAGGATTTCTTCTGGTCCTATGATGTGATGTTCTGATGTTCCGGTCCTGATGCTGTGTTTCCATGACGCAGGGCTACACCTCCTTCTGGAACGACTGCATCTCGTCGGGGCTGCGGGGGTGCATGCTGATCGAGCTGGCCCTGAGAGGACGTCTTCAGCTGGAGGCTTGTGGCATGAGAAGAAAAGGTCTGCTGACCAGGAAGGTAGGAACCATGGTGGTCCCACCGTTTCTAGGGACAGAGTTCAGAGACAGGACTTTAGGTTTTCACTGTCACCATCATCCTGTTCAGGAACCTGGACAACATGGTCACCGTACCAGGAACCTTCAGTGGTTCTGTTCTCACAAGGGTATCGAGAAATCCAATGAATTTGATTAGAGGCAAAGTTTTCTTTTTATTTTCGTAAACAACAAAAATTCATCAACTCTGATTTATTTATACAAACCACGACTCATGTCAGGTCTGTTTACATAGTAGAACCAACTCAGAACGTCTGGACAGAGGTTCTGTTACGATGCTGTGGTTCTAGAAAATCTCAGAGAGGCTTTGTTAGGATGATGTGAGAAGTTCTCCTTGTAACGTGTGTTCTGGTTTACAGGTGATCTGTAAGTCCGATGCTCCGACAGGTGATGTCCTTCTGGATGAAGCTTTAAAACACATCAAAGACACTCAGCCTCCAGAGACGGTGCAGAGCTGGATCGAACTGCTGAGTGGTGAGTTCTGCCTCGTCATCGGATCCACAGAACCACTGGTACTGTTTCTATAAAAGGGAACCACTGGTACTTTACATTACATTACATTTATCTGACTCTTTTATCCAAAGACTTACAATCAGTTCATTTCAACCATGAGGGTTCAAAACCAGAACAAGAATCAAGAAAATACAATTTCTTCCAGAAAGCCAAACTACAAAGTTCTATCAGTAAGTTCTATTTTAAGATACTAAAGTTCTACTGTTCAAGGTAAAGGAGGAGGAGGTGTGTTTTTAGTTTGTGGTGGAAGATGTTCAGAGTTTCTGCTTCCTGATGTCGTTGGAGCTCATTCTACCATTTAGGAGTCAGGACAGCAAACAGTCCTGGTTTAGTAGAGTGTTTAACTCAGTGAGGAGCAACAAGCTGATTGGTAGAAGCAGAGTGGAGGGAGGGGCTGGGATGTAGTGGTACTGTTTCTATAAAAGGGAACCACTGGTACTGCTTCTGTAAAAGGGAACCACTGGTACTGCTTCTATAAAATGGAACCACTGGTACTGCTTCTGTAAAAGGGAACCACTGGTACTGTTTCTATAAAAGGGAACCACTGGTACTGCTTCTGTAAAAGGGAACCACTGGTACTGCTTCTATAAAATGGAACCACTGGTACTGCTTCTGTAAAAGGGAACCACTGGTACTGTTTCTATAAAAGGGAACCACTGGTACTGCTTCTGTAAAAGGGAACCACTGGTACTGCTTCTGTAAAAGGGAACCACTGGTACTGTTTCTATAAAAGGGAACCACTGGTACTGCTTCTGTAAAAGGGAACCACTGGTACTGCTTCTGTAAAAGGGAACCACTGGTACTGCTTCTGTAAAAGGGAACCACTGGTACTGCTTCTATAAAATGGAACCACTGGTACTGCTTCTGTAAAAGGGAACCACTGGTACTGCTTCTGTAAAAGGGAACCACTGGTACTGCTTCTGTAAAATGGAACCACTGGTACTGCTTCTGTAAAAGGGAACCACTGGTACTGCTTCTGTAAAAGGGAACCACTGGTACTGCTTCTATAAAATGGAACCACTGGTACTGCTTCTGTAAAAGGGAACCACTGGTACTGCTTCTGTAAAAGGGAACCACTGGTACTGCTTCTATAAAATGGAACCACTGGTACTGCTTCTGTAAAAGGGAACCACTGGTACTGCTTCTGTAAAAGGGAACCACTGGTACTGCTTCTGTAAAAGGGAACCACTGGTACTGCTTCTGTAAAAGGGAACCACTGGTACTGCTTCTATAATGAGATTCTCATCACGTTGTTTGAAGACGTCAGTCTGAAACTTTAGAAGAGTTCTGATGTCAGGCTGACTTCATCACCTGACATCATCAGTCCAATGTGTGTGTGTGTGTGTGTGTGTGTGTGTGTGTGTGTGTGTGTGTGTGTGTGTGTGTGCAGCATTTGAGAGGACAGCTCTGTGTTCTTGTGTCTATGTCACATCACCTGGTCATCGATGTAGATGATGTCACCAGATGACATCACTAACTGTCTGTGTTTATGGTCTGCAGGAGAGACGTGGAACCCTCTGAAGCTCCACTACCAGCTGAGGAACGTTCGAGAACGTCTGGCCAAGAACTTGGTGGAGAAAGGCGTCCTGACGACGGAGAAGCAGAACTTCCTGCTGTTCGATATGACTACGCATCCTCTGACCAACAACACCATCAAGCAGCGCCTCATCAAGAAAGTCCAGGAGGCGGTTCTGGACAAGTGGGTGAACGACCCCCACCGAATGGACAAGCGGCTGCTCGCTCTCATTTTCTTAGCTCACTCCTCGGACGTCCTGGAGAACGCCTTCGCCCCGCTGCTGGACGAGCAGTACGACCTGGCCATGAAGAGAGTGAGGCAGCTGCTGGAGCTGGAGCCGGAGGGGGAGAGTCTGAAGACCGGGTCCAACGAGCTACTGTGGGCCGTGGTGGCAGCCTTCACCAAATGACCCTCAGTGGTGGTTCAGGCGGCATCGGACTCTGGACTCTGGACTCTGGGTCGGACTCTGGACTAACCAACTAACCAACACAGGGACCTGACTGACGTGTTTACTGCCTAGACTCCTGGGATGGACTGTCCTCGTCCCCCCACCTCCTCGTCTCCCATCCTCCTCCTCCTTGTCTCCTGTCCCCCACCTCCTCATCTCCCGTCCACCTCCTCCTCGTCTCCCCCGTTCCCCCACCTCCTCTCCCGTCCCCCCACCTCCTCGTCTCCCTTCCCCCACCTCCTCGTCTCCCGTCCCCCTCCTCCTCATCTCCCGTCCTCCTCCTCCTTGTCTCCCGTCCCCCTCCTCCTCGTCTCCCGTCCTCCTCCTCCTCGTCTCCCGTCCCCCACCTCCTCGTCTCCCATCCCCCACCTCCTCGTCTCCCGTCCCCCTCCTCCTTGTCTCCCCTGTTCTCCCCCACCTCCTCGTCTCCCGTTCCCCCACCTCCTCGTCTCCCGTCCTCCTCCTCCTCTTCTCCCGTCCTCCTCCTTGTCTCCCCCATCCTCCTCCTCGTCTCCCGTCCTCCTCTATGCCAACATAATAACTCTGGACTCTGAGGTTCAGTTTGACAGACATGAAGACGTCGGTCCTCATCGCCTCGGTTCTATTGTCTCTGAGGTTCAGTGATTCTGTCATAGGTGAGTCCAGGTAACCCGCTGACTCAGCAGACGGGACAGTAACAGACAGCAGAGACTTCATATCCAGGAGACATTGTGTCCTCCAACAGTGTGTCCTCCAACAGTGTCCTCTGATGCTCTTAACCATCTTTCCATCCATCAGACAGAGCTGCTGACTGAGTGACTGTCCTCACACACACACACACACACACACACACACACACACACACACACACACACACACACACACAGTGTCAGTGTTGAGCTCCAGATCACCTGACCATCAGGATGACGGGAAAACTCCACACAGAACTGCCTTCCAGCAGAACCTTCTGTGAGGCCGCGGTGCCGCACAACACTTCATCCTCAGTCCTGACCTGTAGGACCGACCAGCTGATCCAAACCCGGCTCCATCAAACACGAGACAAGATCCAGAGTCACACAGGGAGAACACCATCAGAACCACTCTGTCAGGACATCATGTATGAAATTAAATCCAGGTATGATGATGGAAGGACAAATAAATCTGCTCATATCTAATCAACCAGTCTGACGTATAGGAAGTAAACACTGCTCCTATTGGCTAGTTTTATATTCACGATAACATCATATTCAGTTGTTTTTATTCATAATGAAATCATCTCTTTCGATGAACTGTTAAAATCATGTTGGAGACAGCAGCAGCTTTATTTAGCAGCAAACATATGTTTCCTTTTGGAAAAGGTTCATGAATGGATTTCATGTGAACAGAACCATTGTCGGACTCAAAAACTCTTCTGCATGGACGGCTGTGAGGAGCTGACTAAACGATTTGATTGGCATGAACCAACTCAGGTTCAGATCCAGACAGAAATGTGGTTTGTTCATGTGTTAGATTGAAATATTATAATAAATGCCTCCTCATCTCAGTTTGAACATCCTGTGAAACATCTGCAGCACAGAGAGAAGTCAGTGTACAAATAACTGCAGCAGACATTAAACATGAAAATCTGTCTCGGTACTTATTGGTAGGAAAAACCAACAGAAATCATGGTGCATTAAGGAACTGTGGATCTTCAGCTGATGAGTCCGACAACAGTCCAGTCTGGACCATGCTGTGTTCCACTTCTACTTTAATGGAGCTGCTCAGTCTCCTCCTGTTTCAGTGTTTAAAGCTCAGCCAGACTGAAGCCTTCAGACCCTCCACTGCATGCTGCCCATGTTCTTGTGAGGTGGGAAGATGGTAGAACAGGTACACTCCCAAAATGGTCCGGTCTCACTCTGCAGGTCTTCATGAACTCTAAAATAGATCTGATGTATATGTCAACTTCAAGATGAATTATTGAACAGCTACCGTCGTCCATCAGAAGAATTGGAAGACTCATTCCAGATGTTCATGTGTATATTTTTATCACGTTCAAACTGTATGAAACATTCAACAGAGCCTTTCAACATGGACTCTGCTCTTAATCTCATTCTGCCTCCACTCAGAGTTGTTGTCATATGTTGGACTGTTGTGTTTGGATGTTTCCTGCTCAGCCTCACATCCTGTTGAAGACGTTGCTGTATTACAGACACTGTATGTAGCGAAGGGCTGAATGATGACAGGAGCTGCTTCATGCGTCACAGAAAGCGAAGATGAGAGATTATATGTTATCTAAATAAAAGGACTCTAGTCTGTCTACTTTCTTTGATCAGAGAAAATAAACCACGACTTGGAAGTGCCTCATTATACTTCTGATCTGAACTTTTGTTTGAAGCACGCAGGCCATGAACACGACGTCTAATGGTTTGGATCAGGCCTGTGATCTCCAGTGGATGTAAACAACCTAGTTCAAACTAATTTATTTATATATGAACCTAATCTGTATCAAAACTAACGTAGTTCAAACTAATTTATTGATGTATATAACTAATCTTTATCAAATCTAACGTAGTTCAAACTAATCTATTTATATATCAAACTAATCTGCATCAAAACTAATAGTTCAAACTAATTTATTTATGTATAAAACTAAGCTGTTTCAAAAATAATGTAGTTCAAACTAATTTATTTACATATGAAACTAATCTATCAAAACTAACAGTTCAAACTAATTTATTTATATATGAACCTAATCTGTATCAAAACTAACGTAGTTCAAACTAATTTATTGATGTATATAACTAATCTTTATCAAATCTAACGTAGTTCAAACTAATCTATTTATATATGAAACTAATCTGTATCAAAACTAACATAGTTCAAACTAATTTATTGATGTATAAAACTAGGCTGCATCAAAATTAATGTAGTTCAAATTAATTAATCTATATATAAAAACTAACCTGTCTTAAAACTAACAGTTAAAACTAATTTATTTATATTTATATATAGAAGTAATCTGCAACAAAACTAGTGGTTCAAAGTAATTTATTTATTGTTACATGTAAACCTAATCTGTATCAAATCTAACGTAATTCAAACTAATTGATTTATGTTAAACTAATCTGGATTAAAACTAACGTAGTTAAAACTAATTGATTTATATTTATAAATAAACTAAGCTGTATCAAAACCAATGTAATCCAAACTAATTTATTTATAGTTATATATAAACACAATCTATCAAAACTAACGTAGTTCACGCTAATTTATTGATATATAAAACTAATCTTTATCAAATCTGACGTAGTTCAAACTAATCTATTTATATATCAAACTAATCTGCATCAAAACTAACATAGTTCAAACTAATTTATTTATGTATAAAACTAAGCTGTTTAAAAAATAATGTAGTTCAAACTAATTTATTGATATATAAAACTAATCTCTATCAAATCTAACATAGTTCAAACTAATCTATTTATATATCAAACTAAACTGCATCAAAACTAAGGTAGTTCAAACGAATTTATTTATGTATAAAACTAAGCTGTTTCAAAAATGACAGTTCAAACTAATTTATTGATATATAAAACTAATCTTTATCAAATCGAACATAGTTCAAACTAATCTATTTATATATCAAACTAAACTGCATCAAAACTAATATAGTTCGAACTGATTTATTTACATATAAACCATTCTGCATCAAATCTAACGTAGTTCAAACTAATCTATTTATATATCAAACTAAACTGCATCAAAACTAATATAGTTCGAACTGATTTATTTACATATAAAACAATTCTGTATCAAAACTAACATAGTTCAAACTAATTTATTGACATGTAAAACGAATCTATCAAATTTAGCGTAGTGCAAACAAATCTATTTACATATCAAACTAATCTTCATCAAAAAAAATAGTTCAAACTATTTTATTTATGTATAAAACCAAGCTGTTTCAAAAATAATGTAGTTCAAACTAATTTATTAACATATAAAACTAATCTGTATCAAAAAAACGTAGTTCAAACTATTTTATTTATGTATAAAACTAAGCTGTTTCAAAAATAATATAGTTCAAACTAATCTATTTATATATCAAACTAAACTGCATCAAATCTAACGTAGTTCAAACTAATCTATTTATATATCAAACTAATCTGTATCAAAACTAACATAGTTCAAACGAATCTATTTATATATCAAACTAAACTGCATCAAAACTAATATAGTTAGAACTGATTTATTTATATATAAAACTAAGCTGTATCAAAACTAACGTAGTTCAAAGTAATTTATTGACATATAAAACTAATCTATCAAATCTAACGTAGTTTAAACTAATTCATTTATATATCAAACTGAACTGCATCAAATCTAACGTAGTTCAAACTAATCTATTTATATATCAAACTAAGCTGTATCAAAACTAACGTAGTTCAATGTAATTTATTGACATATAAAACTAATCTATCAAATTTAACATAGTTTAAACTAATTCATTTATATGTTAAACTAATCTGTATTAAAACTAACGTTCAAAGTAATTGATTTATATTTATATATAAAACTAATCTGTATCAACACTAACGTAGTTCAAACTAATTTATTTACATATAAAACAATTCTGTATCAAAACTAACATAGTTCAAACTAATTTATTGACATGTAAAACTAATCTATCAAATTTAGCGTAGTGCAAACAAATCTATTTACATATCAAACTAATCTGCATCAAAAAAAGTAGTTCAAACTATTTTATTTATGTATAAAACCAAGCTGTTTCAAAAATAATGTAGTTCAAACTAATTTATTAACATATAAAACTAATCTGTATCAAAACTAACAGTTCAAGCTAATTTATTGATGTGTAAAACTAATCTTTATCAAATCTAACGTAGTTCAAACTAATGTATTTATAGATTAAACTAACCTCTATCAAATCTAGCATAGTGCAAACGAATCTATTTATATATCAAACTAATCTGCAGCAAAAAAACGTAGTTCAAACTATTTTATTTATGTATAAAACTAAGCTGTTTCAAAAATAATATAGTTCAAACTAATCTATTTATATATCAAACTAAACTGCATCAAATCTAACGTAGTTCAAACTAATCTATTTATATATCAAACTAAACTGCATCAAAACTAATATAGTTAGAACTGATTTATTTATATATAAAACTAAGCTGTATCAAAACTAACGTAGTTCAATATAATTTATTGACATATAAAACTAATCTATCAAATTTAACATAGTTTAAACTAATTCATTTATATGTTAAACTAATCTGTATTAAAACTAACGTTCAAAGTAATTGATTTATATTTATATATAAAACTAATCTGTATCAACACTAACGTAGTTCAAACTAATTTATTTACATATAAAACAATTCTGTATCAAAACTAACATAGTTCAAACTAATTTATTGACATGTAAAACTAATCTATCAAATTTAGCGTAGTTCAAACAAATCTATTTACATATCAAACTAATCTGCATCAAAAAAAGTAGTTCAAACTATTTTATTTACATATAAAACTAAGCTGTTTCAAAAAAATGTTGTTCAAACTAATTTATTGACATATAAACTAATCTGTATCAAATCTAGCATAGTTCAAACGAATCTATTTATATATCAAACTAATCTGCATCAAAAAAACGTAGTTCAAACTAATCTATTTATATATCAAACTAAACTGCATCAAAACTAATATAGTTTGAACTGATTTATTTACATATAAACCATTCTGTATCAAAACTAACGTAGTTCAAACTAATTTATTTATATATCAAACTAAACTGCATCAAATCTAACGTAGTTCAAACTAATCTATTTATATATCAAACTAAACTGCATCAAATCTAACGTAGTTTAAACGAATCTATTTATATATCAAACTAAACTGCATCAAAACTAACGTAGTTCAAACTGATCTACTTATATATCAAACTAAACTGCATCAAAACTAATATAGTTCGAACTGATTTATTTACATATAAACCATTCTGTATCAAAACTAACGTAGTTCAAACTAATTTATTGACATGTAAAACTAATCTTTATCAAATCTAGCATAGTTCAAACTAATCTATTTATATATCAAACTAATCTGCATCAAAACTAACGTAGTTCAAACTAATTTATTTGTGTATAAAACTAAACTGTTTCAAAACTAACGTAGTTCACACTCATTTATTTATATATAAAACTAATCAGTATCAAAACTAATGTAGTTCAAACTCATTTATTTAAAGATGAAACTAATCTGTATCAAAACTAACGTAGTTCAAACTCATTTATTTATTTATAAAACTAATCTGTATCAAAACTAACGTAGTTCAAATTCATTTATTTAAATATAAAACTAATCAGTATCAAAACTAATGTAGTTCGAACTCATTTATTTAAAGATAAAACTAATCTGTATCAAAACTAACGTAGTTCAAATCCATTTATTTATATATAAAACTAATCTGCATCAAAACTAACGTAGTTCAAACTAATTTATTGATGTACAAAACTAATCAGTATTAAAACTAACGTAGTTTTAACGTAGTAATTTATTGATATATATCAATATATATTGATATATAAAACTAATCTGTATCGAAATTAATGTAATCAAAATAATGCATTTATTGTTATATATGAACCTAATCTGTATCAAAACTAACGTAGTTCACACTAATTTATTCATGTATAAAACTAAGGTGCATCAAAATTAATGTAGTTCAAATTAATTAATTTATACATATAAAACTAACCTGTCTTAAAACGAAAAGTTAAAACTAATTTATTTATATTTATATATCAAACTAATCAGCATCAAAACTAATGTAGTTCGAACTAATTTATTTAAAGATGAAACTAAGGTGTTTCAAAAATAACGTAGTTCAAACTAATTTATTGATATATAAAACTAATCTCTATAAAATCTAACATAGTTCAAACTAATCTATTTATATATCAAGCTAAACTGCATCAAAACTAACGTAGTTCAAACTAATTTATTGACATGTAAAACTAATCTTTATCAAATCTGGCGTAGTTCAAACTAATCTATTTATATATCAAACTAATCTGCATCAAAACTAACGTAGTTCAAACTAATTTATTTGTGTATAAAACCAAGCTGTTTCAAAAATAACATAGTTCAAACTAATCTATTTATATATCAAACTAATCTGCATCAAAACTAACGTAGTTCAAACTAATTTATTTGTGTATAAACTAAGCTGTTTAAAAAATAACACAGTTCAAACTAATTTTGTTGATAAAACTAATCTCTATCAAATCTAACATAGTTCAAACTAATCTATTTATATATCAAGCTAAACTGCATCAAAACTAATGTAGTTCAAACTAATCTAGATATCAAACTAATCTGCATCAAAACTAATGTAGTTCAAACTAATTTATTTATGTATAAAACTAAGCTGTTTCAAAAATGAAAGTTCAAACTAATTTATTGATATATAAAACTAATCTGTATCAAATCTAACATAGTTCAAACTAATCTATTTATATATCAAACTAAACTGCATCAAAACTAATATAGTTCAAACTGATTTACTTACATATAAAACTAAGCTGTATCAAAACTAACGTAGTTCAAAGTAATTTATTGACATATAAAACTAATCTATCAAATCTAACGTAGTTTAAACTAATTAATTTAAATGTTAAACTAATCTGTATTAAAACTAACGTTGTTCAAAGTAATTGATTTATATTTATACATAAAACTAATCTGTATCAACACTAGCGTAGTTCAAACTAATCTATTTATATATCAAACTAAACTGCATCAAAACTAACGTAGTTCAAACTAATCTAGATATCAAACTAATCTGCATCAAAACTAACATAGTTCAAACTAATTTATTTACATATAAAACAACTATGTATCAAAACTAACATAGTTCAAACTAATTTATTGACATGTAAAACTAATCTATCAAATTTAGCGTAGTTCAAACAAATCTATTTACATATCAAACTAATCTGCATCAAAAAAAGTAGTTCAAACTATTTTATTTATGTATAAAACTAAGCTGTTTCAAAAATAACGTAGTTCAAACTAATCTATTTATATATCAAACTAAACTGCATCAAATCTAACGTAGTTCAAACTAATCTATTTATATATCAAACTAAACTGCATCAAAACTAATAGTTCAAACTAATTTATTGACATATAAAACTAATTTCTATCAAATCTAACATAGTTCAAACTAATCTATATATCAAACTAATCTGCATCAAAACTAACGTAGTTCAAACTAATTTATTTATGTATAAAACTAAGCTGTTTCAAAAATGAAAGTTCAAACTAATCTATTTATATATCAAACTAAACTGCATCAAATCTAACGTAGTTCAAACTAATCTATTTATATATCAAACTAAACTGCATCAAAACTAATATAGTTCGAACTGATTTATTTACATATAAACCATTCTGTATCAAAACTAACATAGTTCAAAGTAATTTATTGACATGTAAAACTAAACTTGATCAAATCTGGAGGAGTTCAAACGAATCTATTTATATATCAAACTAAACTGCATCAAAACTAATATAGTTCAAACTGATTTACTTACATATAAAACTAAGCTGTATCAAAACTAACGTAGTTCAAAGTAATTTATTGACATATAAAACTAATCTATCAAATCTAACGTAGTTTAAACTAATTCATTTATATGTTAAACTAATATTTATTAAAACTAACGTTGTTCAAAGTAATTGATTTATATTTATATATAAAACTAATCCGTATCAACACTAATGTAGTTCAAACTAATCTATTTATATATCAAACTAAACTGCATCAAAACTAATGTAGTTCAAACTCATTTATTTATATGTAAAACTAATCAGTATCAAAACTAATGTAGTTTGAACTCATTTATTTAAAGATGAAACTAATCTGTATCAAAACTAACGTAGTTCAAACTTATTTATTGATATATAAAACTAATCTGCATCAAAACTAACGTAGTTCAAACTCATTTATTTATATATAAAACTAATCTGTATCAAAACTAATGTAGTTTGAACTCATTTATTTATACGTAAAACTAATCAGTATCAAAACTAATGTAGTCTGAACTCATTTATTTAAAGATGAAACTAATCTGTATCAAAACTAACGTAGTTCAAACTTATTTATTGATATATAAAACTAATCTGCATCAAAACTAACGTAGTTCAAACTCATTTATTTATATATAAAACTAATCTGTATCAAAACTAACGTAGTTCAAATTCATTTATTTATATATAAAACTAATCTGTATCAAAACTAACGTAGTTCAAATTCATTTATTTATATATAAAACTAATTGTATGAAAACTAACCTAGTTCAAACTAATTTATTGATGTACAAAACTAATCAGTATTAAAACTAACGTAGTTTTAACGTAGTAATTTATTGATATATATCAATATATATTGATATATGAAACTAATCTGTATCGAGACTAATGTAATCAAAATAATGCATTTATTGTTATATATGAACCTAATCTGTATCAAAACTAACGTAGTTCACACTAATTTATTTATGTATAAAACTAAGGTGCATCAAAATTAATGTAGTTCAAATTAATTAATTTATACATATAAAACTAACCTGTCTTAAAACGAAAAGTTAAAACTAATTTATTTATATTTATATATCAAACTAATCAGCATCAAAACTAGTGGGTCAAATTAATTTTTTTTATCGTTTTATATATATATATATATCAGGGAGGGGGGCAAACAATATATATATATATATATATATATATTGTTTGCCCCCTCCCTGATTTCACCTTTTTTTTTTGCATGTTTGTCACTTAAATGTTTCAGATCATCAAACAAATTTAAATATTAGTCAAAGATAACACAAGTAAACACAAAATGCAGTTTTTAAATGAAGGTTTTTATTATTAAGGGAGAAAAACAATCCAAACCCACATGGCCCTGTGTGAAAAAGTGTTTCCCCCTAAACCTAATAACTGGTTGGACCACCCTCAGCAGCAACAACTGCAATCAAGCATTTGCGATAACTTACAATGAGTCTTTTCCAGCTGTGGAGGAATGTTGGCCCACTCATCTTTACAGAGTTGTAATTCAGACACATTGGAGGGTTTTCCAGCACCAACCTCCTTTTTAAGGTCATGTCACAGCATCTCAACAGGAAGGTAGGTAGGTCGGTCGGCAGGTAGGTAGTTACTTTATTAATCCCCAAGGGGAAATTTTTTTGCTACAGCAGCATTTATAGATACAGGGAAGAAATAAAGTAACAGTAAAAAATATTAAATATAAAAATGCACAGTATATACAATAAAATAGAATAAAATAAGATAGAATAATTAAATTAAAACTAACTAATTAATAGTGCAAAGTTTTTTTGTTTTTTAAAAAATATTTAAACAAACAAGAAAAACAGACAACGGTGTTATTGTTATGTGATGGATTTTGCCAGAGATGAGTTATTGTACAGTCTTATTGCAGTGGGCAGGAATGATCTCCTGTATCAGGAATGATCTCCTGTATCAGGAATGACCTCCTGTATCAGGAATGATCTCCTGTATCTGGAATGATCTCCTGTATCTGGAATGATCTCCTGTATCAGGAATGATCTCCTGTATCTGGAATGATCTCCTGTGTCTGGAATGATCTCCTGTATCAGGAATGATCTCCTGTATCTGTCCTTGTGACAGCGGAGCTGGAGGAGTCTTTTGGAGAACGTCCTCCTCTGTCCCTGCAGCAGGTTGAGAGGGTGGTCAGGATTATCCAATATGGATAATAGTTTGTTCAGCGTCCTCCTCTCCACCACCTTTTCCAGGCTGTCCAGTTTGTAGCCGATGATGGAGCCGGCCTTCTTAACCAGTTTGTTAAGTCTGTTGGTGTCTCCGGCTCCAATGCTGCTCCCCCAGCAGACCACAGCGAAGTACAATGCACTGGCCACAACAGATGGTAGAACATCTCCAACATCTCGCTGCACACATTGAAGGATCGAAGTTTCCTCAAGAAAAAGAGTCGACTCATCACCTTCTTGTAGACAGCGTTGATGTTGGTCTTCCAGTTCAGTCTGTTGTCATGGAGACACCAGGTACTTGTACTCCTCAACCATGTCCACCTCCTCTCCCAGAACTCTCAGCGGTTGTGGAGCCGTCGTCTTCCTCCTGAAGTCGACCACCATCTCTCTGGTCTTGGCCACGTTCAGGAGGAGGTGATTTCTTCTCGCCCACTCCACAAAGTCCTCCACTACTGCCCTGTACTCCTCCTCCCGTCCATCCCTTATACACCGACCACTGACTCCTCCTCCCGTCCATCCCTTATACACCGTCCACTGCAGAGTCATCAGAGAACTTCTGCAGATGTCTTGACTCTGAGTTGTTCTGGAAGTCAGTGGTGTATAAAGTGAACAGGAAGGAGACAGAACAGTTCCCTGTGGAGCTCCAGTACCACTGACCACCGTATCAGACAGCACACTGTCCAGACGGACAAACTGTGGTCTGCCTGTCAGGTAGTCAGTGATCCAGGAGACGGTGGACGTGTCCACCCCCACCACCTGCAGCTTCTCACTCAGCAGCAGTGGTTGGATGGTGTTGAATGCACTGGAGAAATCAAAGAAAGTGATTCTCACAGATTCACCGGTTCCATCCAGGTGAGACTGAGCTCGTTGCAGCAGGTAGATGATGTCATCGTCCACTCCCACATGAGGCTGGTACGCAAATTGCAGAGGGTCCAGAGAAGATTTCACCAGCGGCCTGAGGTGGGCCAAGACCAGCCTCTCCAGCACCTTCATCACATGAGATGTGAGGGCAACCGGTCGGTAGTCGTTGAGGCCAGATGGAGTCGTCTTCTTAGGGACAGGAACCAGGCAGGGCGTTTTCCACAGCACCGGGACGTCCTCCTGCTTCAGGCTCAGGTTGAAGAGGTGTTGTAGGACCTCAGCCACCTGGATGGCGCAGGTCTTCAGGACCCCGGGGCCGATGCTGTCAGGCCCTGCAGCCTTGCGCTGGTGGATTCTCTCCAGCTGTCTCCTAACCTGGCCAGTCGTCACAGAGAGAGAGGGGGGGGGTCATGGTATCGATGGTGGAAGAGCGCTTTGAAGTTGAGGGCTCTGTGTCCATGCAGCTCACCAGGGGGGACAGAGGGGGGAGGGGGGAACGCGGCAGAGGTGTTTGGGAGGTGTAAGGTGTGGAGGAGACAGATGAGGGTGGTGAACTAAACCTGTTGAAGAAACAGTTTAGCTCATTGTTCCTCTCCAGGTTTCCCCTGGTTGTTCCTCTCCAGGTTCCCCCTGGTTGCTCCTCTCCAGGTTCCCTCTGGTTGCTCCTCTCCAGGTTCCCTCTGGTTGCTCCTCTCCAGGTTCCCTCTGGTTGTTCCTCTCCAGGTTCCCTCTGGTTGTTCCTCTCCAGGTTCCCCCTGGTTGTTCCTCTCCAGGTTCCCCCTGGTTGTTCCTCTCCAGGTTCCCCCTGGTTGTCTCTCTCTCCCCTTGAACCCAGTAATCTCCTTCATCCCGGTCCACACCTCCCTCACGTTGTTCTGCTGGAGTTTGGCCTCCAGCTTCCTCCTGTAGGAGTCCCTGCACTCCCTCATCTTCTCCTTCAGGTGGCGCTGCACTCTCCTGAGCTCCTCCCTGTCCCCAGACCTGAAGGCTGCTTTCTTCTTATTAAGTAGAACTTTCAGGTCACTGGTGATCCACAGCTTGTTGTTGGGGAAGCAGTGTCCAGTCCAGGATGGTACGGTGGTGTGTTCACAGAATTTAATGTATTCTGTGATACAGTCCGTCCTGCTGTTGATGTCCTCCCCATGTGGTCCACACAGCACATCCCAGTCCGTGGACTCAAAGCAGTCCTGCAGGGCGTCTTTAGCCTCAGGCCTCGCTCCGGGCAGCATCAGTAGAGGACTACTCAGTTCGATCAGCTGATCACGAGAGTAAACAATGGCCCCAGTCCGCTGTGCGTAGCTCTCCGTTACGAAGAGGAAAAGTTACGGTCCATTGTCTGACCGTCACTTAACACACGTGAAAGAAAAAAAAACAACAACTCTGAGGAGAGAAGAAAGAAAGAAAAATACTTAAAACAAAACACACTCGGGGGAGCTGTTGTTACAGGCTGCCACTAGCACGGCGCCATCTTACTCTCTAGGATTCAGGTCAGGACTTTGACGAGGCCACTCCAAAGTCTTCATTTTGTTTCTCTTCATCCATTCAGAGGTGGACTTGCTGGTGTGTTTTGGATCATCGTCCTGCTGCAGAACCCAAGTTGGCTTCAGCTTGAGGTCACGAACAGACGGCCGGACGTTCTCCTTCAGGATGTTTTGGTAGACGGTAGAATTCATGGTTCCATTTATCACAGCAAGTCTTCCAGGTCCTGAAGCAGTAAAACAGCCCCAGACCATCACACTACCACCACCATATTTTACTGTTGGTATGAGGTTCTTGTTCTGAAATGCGGTGTTACTTTTACTCCAGATGTAACGGGACACACACCTTCCAAAAAGTTCAACTTTGGTCTCGTCAGTCCACAGAGTATTTTCCCAAAAGTCTTGATGATCATCAAGATGTTTTCTGGCAAAAATGAGACGAGCCTTAATGTTGTTTTTGCTCAGCGGTGGTTTTGGTCTTGGAGCTCTGCCATGCAGCCATTTCTGCCGAGTCTCTTTCTTCTGGTGGAGTCATGAACACCGACCTTAACTGAGGCAAGTGAGGCCTGCAGTTCTTTGGATGTTGTCGTGGGGTCTTTTGTGACCTCTCAGATGAGTCGTCTCTGCTCTCTTGGGGTAATTTTGGTCGGCCGGCCGCTCCTGGGAAGGTTCACCACTGTTCCATGTTTTCTCCATTTGTGGATAATGGTTCTCACTGTGGTTCTCTGGAGTCCCAAAGCTTTAGAAATGGCTTTAGAACCTTTTCCAGACTGATAGATCTCAATTACTTTCTTTCTCATTTGTTCCTGAATGTCTTTGGATCTTGGCATGATGTCTATCTTTTGATGATCTTCTGGTCTCCTTCACTTTGTCAGGCAGGTCCTATTGAAGTGATTTCTTGATTGAGAACAGGTGTGTCAGTAATCAGGTCTGGGTGTGGCTCGAGAAGTTGAACTCAGGTGTGATAAACTACAGTTAAGTTATGTTTTAACAGGAGGGGGAAACACTTTTTCACACAGGGCCATGTGGGTTTGGATTGTTTTTCTCCCTTAATAATAAAAACCTTCATTTAAAAACTGCATTTTGTGTTTACTTGTGTTATCTTTGACTAATATTTAAATTTGTTTGATGATCTGAAACATTTAAGTGACTTGTATATATATATATATATATATATGTCTGTCTCTATAGATATTTACAGATGTATATGTCTGTGTCTATAGATTTATATAGATGTATGCATATGTGTCTATAGATATTTACAGACGCAGATATGTCTGTCTAGATATTTACAGATGGATATATGTCTGTATCTATATTTACAGACGTATATATGTCTTTCTGTGTCCTTGTGTTTGATCAGTTCCTCTCAGCACTAAAGATACGAAGCAGAGCAAAAACAAACAGACCGAACATCCTCACATTCACATAAAGGTGTGTGGAGATCTTTCATAACTCCTGTTCACATACATGTTATGATTTATAACATTACATATTAGTAACATATATCTTGTTAACACATCTAACATAGCATAACATAATATTATAGCAGCTTACATATTTCCACTCTGTCATGAAACTATGTGCGTGATTGCGAAACTGACAATGTATACAGTATATTGCTGTTCATAGAGGAACTCTGTTTGATCACGACACGAATGGTGTGTTACTTAAAGCAGAACTTGTGAGGATTCCTGTTTGATCCTGGTGTGTTTCCCTCTATTTGTGTCCCGATCACCTCTCCTCATGTGCTGTCATTTCCCTGTCTGTTTGTTATTGTATGCCACGTGCTTGCGTTTTGTTTTGTGTTCCTCGTATCCTCCTCCGAGCTCCGCCCACTGCCACGCCTCTCTCTCCGTCAGCACAGCTGTGCGGCATTCCGGTGATCACCACCAACTGGTATATATTCTCTGACCAGTCTCACCACCGACGTCAGTCCGTCCGTTAACCTACCCGACATCACGTCCCGTAAGTCTGTCCGTCTCCTTGCCTGAGATCCCGGTTCTGACTCCCAGTCTGTTTCCTGCCGTTCAGTGTCGAGCCACGGGTATCACCTGTACGAAGGAACGTTCCAGTTCGTTCCTCGGAGATCAGCTGTCGAAGGTTTGGCCATCCTGTGTAGAGTCTCGGACGTCACACAGTCATCCAGCCTGCCGCTCGCTGTGGAGAAGCCTCGGGATTTCCCCAGCGAAGCCACGCCCACGCTGCATACCTGCCTGCCTGCCAGCCGCGATCTGCGACGAAGCCTGTTTCTGGCTCAGGAAGAGAGAAGTGAGGAGCGGAGACTCGTCTCCCCGCTGAACATTGGGCTCCGACCCCGTACGGACTTGTATATTGTGTATTCTCTGCCTACTGCGCGTCAGTGTTTTGGTGAGAATAAAAGACTTCCTAGTTCGAAAGAAAACATCTTCCTGCTGTGCGTCCGTTCCACCACCATATCATAACGGAACTAAAGGCAACCTGCCTGCATGTGCTCTGTACTTGCCTACGGACTATTGTCTGTTCTAGGAGTGAATGATAGTTGTTTTGTGTGATGTATTGTGATCACAACAATGGGTGTTTGTTAAATGTATGGACATACGGCGAGTCAGCTGACATCCATGTGTAGACGTATGCTTAGTCAGGTGACACCTCGGGCACAACAGTTGTACCTATGATAGGAGCGTGACTGATTGGGAAAAGGACGTTCCACCACATGACTATGTAACGGGAATGTATGAAGGCTTTACGTTTTTCTCAAGAAGTTAAGAGAACTTTGCAGCCCAGCAAGCTGTGAACTTCTCACCATGCTGCATGTCCAATAAAAAAGTCTTCTGAATTAATCTTCGACTGCATCCTCATCTGTGACCTGTCTCCCAAAATTGACCACCACAGGTGTCAATAAGGAGGAAGACTATTCATGAAAAGGAAAAAAAAATGTTGCAGCAGGAAATGTGAAAGGTTTGTGTGGATATAATCACAGATGGTAGAATAACCTGGTGGTGCTGTTCACCCTGCAGACAGTTCAGAGGATATGGGCCTCAGAGCTGAAGGAGGGAACACTTCTGATGTCACATATTTATCTTTTAATATCTCTAACTGATGTCAGATTATCTTTACATCGGCTGTGATTTACAGAGTGAACAATCTAAAAGCCTCCTAAATAATTATTAGTTATAATTATTATAATAATTATGCACTCAGTTCAACAGTCAGACAAAGAAGAACCAGAATAAAGGTGGTTTTCATAATGAGGGTTTTATGCTGTTTAACTCTGGATATAAAATGATTTCATTCATTTCTAAGATCTACTGGACCTTCAGAGACAGTGAGGGTCAAACAGTCGTACAGTGTCTGCAGTGACACAGGAAAAGAAAAACATCATCTGACACATGAAAGCAGTGTAAAAACTCTTCATCTCACCACCAGTGAATTACAGAACCTTCAGCACAACAATAAAATCAGACTTTTCCAGATGTTCTAGTTTCAAACAGGAGTTCAGTCAAACAATGAGAACAATAAAAGTCGGAAAATATTAAACAGAACAGCTGCAGTTGATTGACAGACGTCGGTGTCATTAAAATTGATCGACAATTATTGATTATCCTGGTTTGTAATCCTCTGTGTGATGTCATCATGTGTTCATCAGTGTGGAACAACCTTAGTGATTCAATGGATTCCCTTGACTTTCAGTTCCTCTTTGACCCGGTTCAGATATTCTGGGTCAGGGTATCCGTAGCTGCAGTCAGAGACACATTCATGAAAATCAAAACAGGAATAATACTAATAATAATAATCATGATTTCATTTAGGTACAATTACTTATAAAACAAGGTGGATGAATATTTTGTGACAAAATGAAACCTGTTATAATATTTCATGTCTTTGGTATTAAAACTGAAAGGTTCACTTTATATAAATAAGTGCTGAAAACAGAGTGAAGCTCACCGACTCGATCCTCCGTGTGTGGATGTTTTGTGGTGAATATCGTTCCATGTGACCGTATTGTTCCGGCCGCTGGTGGTGGATCGACCGATGGTGAAGATGAGTCTCTGGTTGAAGGCTCGTCTCAGCAGATCCTCCGTCCTCCTGCCTTCAGAGGAGTTGGGCAGGTAGGCGGTACGAGACACACCTTCATACGGCTGCCCGGGGTTCGGATGTTCCTCCTGCAGACGGAGAGCAGGTTGTAACTTCTCTATGTACACAGAAACACACATATATAACAGAAAAACACATATATAACAAACAAATAAAACAAACGCACACATATAACAGAAAAACACATATATAACAAATAAAACAAACACATATAACAGAAACACAAATAAAACAAATGCACATATATAACAAACACATATAACAAACAAATAAAACAAATGCACACATATAACAGAAAAACACATATATAACAAACAAATAAAACAAACGCACATGTATAACAGAAACACAAATAAAACAAACACATATAACAAATACAAATAAAACAAACACACATATAACAGAAACACATAACAAACACAAATAAAACAAACACATGTAACAGAAACACAAATAAAACAAACACAAATAAAACAAACACATGTAACAGAAACACGTATGTAACAGAAACACAAATAAAACAAACACAAATAAAACAAACACATGTAACAGAAACACATAACAAACACAAATAAAACAAACACATGTAACAGAAACACATAACAAACACAAATAAAACAAACACATATAACAGAAACACATAACAAACACAAATAAAACAAACACATATAACAGAAACACATAACAAACACAAATAAAACAAACACATATAACAGAAACACATATATATAACAAACACAAATAAAACAAATACACATATATAACACATATAACAAACACAAATAAAACAAATGCACATATATAACAGAAACACATAAAACAAACATATAACAGAAACACACGTATATAACAGAAACACACATATAAAACATAAACACATATATAACAGAAACACAAATAAAACAAACGCACATATATAACAAACATATAACGGAAAAACACGAATAAAACAAACATATAACAGAAACACACAAATAAAACAAACACATGAGAAAAACATAAAACAGAAACACACATATAAAACATAAACACATATATAACAGAAACACACAAATAAAACAAACGCACGTATATAGCAAACATATAACGGAAAAACACGAATAAAACAAACAAATAACAGAAACACACAAATAAAACAAACACATGAGAAAAACATATAAAACAGAAACACACACAACAGAAACACACAAATAAAACAGAAATACACGCAAATATATATTTACGTATCTATATGTATAAATACACTCCCAGACGACTTTATTAGGTACACCTGCACCTGTACCGAGCAACAGAACCGCGAACAAAGGTGATTTCAGTGCCTTTGAATGTGGCAGGTTGTTGGTCTGAGTATTTACAGAGAACGGTCAGACTAACAGAAAATATCCAGTGAGCCACAGTTCTCTGGGCGAAGATGCCTCGTTGATGCCAGAGGTCAGAGGTCAGAGGAGAATGGCCAGACTGGTTCCAGATGATAGAAAGGAAACAGTAACTGAAATAGGCACTCGTTAGGACACAGACAGGAGACACACAGGAGGCAGACAGGAGACAGACAGGAGACACAAAAGAGGCAGACAGGAGACACAAAAGAGACAGACGGGAAGCAGACAGGAGACACAAAAGAGGCAGACAGGAGACAGACAGGAGACACACAAGAGACAGAAAAGAGACAGACAGGAAGCAGACAGGGGACACAAAAGGGGCAGACAAGAGACAGACAGGAGGCAGACAGGTGACACACAAAAGACAGACAGGAAACAGACAAGAGACAGATAGGAGACACAAAGGAGGCAGACAAGAGACAGAGAGGAGACAGACGGGAGACCCACAAGGGACAGACGGGAAAAAGACGAGAATGACAGGAGACACAAAGGAGGCAGAAAGGAGACAGAAAGGAGACACACAGGAGGCACACAGGAGGCAGAAAGGAGACACACAAGAGACAGCCAGGAGACACACAGGAGACACACAAGAGACAGGGAGGCTGTGGCTCAGACGGTAGAGTGGGTTGAACACTAATCGGAAGGTTGGTGCTTCGATCACCAGCTCCTCCTGTCCACATGCCTAAGCGTCCTTGGGAAAGACACTGAACCCTAAGTTGCTCCTGATGGTGAACCATCGGTGTGTGAATGTTCTCCTGATGGTGAACCATCGGTGTGTGAATGTTCTCCTGATGGTGTACCATCGGTGTGTGAATGTTCTCCTGATGGTGTACCATCGGTGTGTGAATGTTCTCCTGATGGTGAACCATCGGTGTGTGAATGTTCTCCTGATGGTGAACCATCGGTGTGTGAATGTTCTCCTGATGGTGTACCATCGGTGTGTGAATGTTCTCCTGATGGTGAACCATCGGTGTGTGAATGTTCTCCTGATGGTGAACCATCGGTGTGTGAATGTTCTCCTGATGGTGTACCATCGGTGTGTGAATGTTCTCCTGATGGTGTACCATCGGTGTGTGAATGTTCTCCTGATGGTGAACCATCGGTGTGTGAATGTTCTCCTGATGGTGAACCATCGGTGTGTGAATGTTCTCCTGATGGTGAACCATCGGTGTGTGAATGTTCTCCTGATGGTGAACCATCGGTGTGTGAATGTTCTCCTGATGGTGAACCATCGGTGTGTGAATGTTCTCCTGATGGCAGCACCTTGCATGGTGATCTGTCTCATTAGTGTGTGAATGGAAAAACCATGTTAAAGAGCTTTGAGACCAAAAGGTGATAAAACTATACAAGTACAGACCATTTACCATTTACAGACAGGAGACACACGAGAGAGAATGAAGACAGAAGAAGACAGATGTAGACAGATGAATAGAGATGGGGACAGGTAGAGAAAGATGGAGACAGACGAAGACAGGTAGAGAAAAATGGAGACAGATGAATACAGGTGGAGACAGATGTAGACAGGTGGAGACAGATGTAGACAGGTGGAGACAGACGGAGACGGGTGGAGACAGACAGAGACGGGGGGAGACAGACGAAGACATACGGAGACAAACTGAAACAAGTGGAGACAGATGACTAGAGATGGGGACAGGTAGAGAAAGATGGAGACAGGTGCAGACAGATGAATAGAGATGGGGACAGGTGGAGTAAGATGGAGACTGTTGGAGACAGAAGAAGACAGATGTAGTCAGATGAATAGAGATGGGGACAGGTGGAGACAGACGGAGACAGACTGAGACAGGTGAAGACAGATGAATAGAGATGGGGACAGGTAGAGAAAGATGGAGACAGATAAAGACAGGTGGAGACAGGTGAGACTCTGCCACCAGTGTCGTCTCTTACCTGCTGGACTCCACCTGGAATGTAATAGTGGATGATGATGGTTCCATATTTCTCGTATCCCGGCAGAGACGAAGACTTGGTGGAGACGGTCATCGTCCCCCCAGCAGGCTGCGTCCCTGTCAAGACACCGTACAGACGTCCACAGGTGGGACAGACAGGCTTGTAGGCAAAAGCTTGTTTGAGACAGTCTCTGCAGAAGGAGTGTTTGCAGCTCAGCGTCGTCTTCTGTGTCCTCGTGATCGTCTCCATACAGATGGGACATGTGTCCTCTGCAGGACCTCTGAGGAGGGAAGTAGCTGAGGTCCTGATCCGATTGTCTGCTGGGTCTCTGGTTCTGGAAGTCGTCACTTTCTGAGACACAACCTCTTTGAGTTTAGCGATGTGTGTGAAAGGTCCGATCACTGAGACGTCGTCCGTGTTTCCGGGTGTGAAGAGGACCTGAGGAAAGATCTGTTGCAGGTCCAGACGGTCCTGTGGACGGAGACGGAGGGATATGAGCTGCAGGTCGGAGGCGGTTCTCTGGTAGAAGGTGATGAATCTGTGTCTGATGGCGTCGGCGTGACGGCGGTGAGCAGCGTGTCGCATTCTGAAGGTCACCTTCACGGTGCTGCTGGCAGAACTGGGACCTGATCTCAGGTCCGATTCTATTATAAAACTCTTCCCTACAATCTTCTCTAGTTTCTGAGCTTGTTTCTGCTCGATGTAGGACATTACAGGCCCGGACACATCCACAGACGGGACAGGAGACGGCGCCTGTGGTTCCTGCTGACGGGTCTGAATGTCAGGACCGGACCGACACTGGGCTGATGGCAGAGTTCTGACCAGGTTCTCCAGCTGCTCCAACGTTCCCCTCACTCTGTAGCAGGAACCCTTTTTGTCAGAACAGTAAGAGTGAAGAATCTTCTTCAACGCCTCAGGGTCGTCATAGCAACCCTCGTGGAGGAGGAGAGTGATGTCACTGATCAGCTGTACGAGGAAAGATGGAGTCATCATTTCATCCAGAACTCTACATGCAGCTGAAGTGAAGTGAAGTGAAGTGAAGTGAAGTGAAGTGAAGTGAAAGGACCACCACAGATTCACTCTGAACTGACGTCTTCATCAGATCTTGGTTACACAGATCAAAGACATCACAGATGATTAATTCAGAAAGATTATTTATTTTCTGTTTTTGAGAAATATCACTAATACATCAGTGATGACTCCATTAATGACATCACTAATACATCAGTGATGACTCCATTAATGACATCACTAATACATCTCTGTCTGACATCTTTCTTTTTGTCTGTACGAGACTTTATTTCCTAAACTGTCCTTCTTACAGTTCCTCTTCTTCCTGTTGGAGGTGTGACGGCTCGGACAGTTTGTAGTTTGAGAGAGTTTCTCTTCCTTTCTTCAGATCTGCTGTTTTAAACCACTTTAAAGTTGTCCAGGTCATCAGTTGTCATGTTGTGTGAATAGCTTGAACACTTTGAAGCATCAGGTCATTGTTAACAGAAACCTGGAGGATCCAGCAGAGTGAAGAGCAGCGCTGGAGTCAGCTGTTGTCTTCCTGGACAGACATGGACGTGTCCTCACAGGACATCCTGATGGAGGACTGCCCTCTTCACCTGTATGTGTTTACCTTCACCTGGACCAACGCCAGGAAGTTCTCCAGTATTTTTATTAAAAATACATGATAATACTAAGTTTTATTTTCTGAGTACTTCTCGGTGAACTGACAGAAGTTTACAGAACAAACTGTGGTCTTTAACTTCAACACATGACGAACATGAAAAGAGGGAGCCGCCAATTAAACACGAATCTGTTACAATCATTGGAATTGACGCGCTCTTACTTTGAAGGCTTAACGCCCAAACCGGAAGTCTTATTTCAGAGTTTCCTGTCCAACTTCGCGTCACCGTAACGTCTCCCGTCGAGATTCAAACGTGCTCGTAGTTTGCGTTTGTGGCGAATTCAAATAAAGACATTCAAACGCAGCATTTTCTGACGTGTAGCCACAACAACAACAACAACAGTGACAACTTCCTGGTGGCTAAACTTCTCCATCGAATATAAAACTGTTTCCCCCTTCACACGTCGCCGTGTTTTACCCACAGAAAGAACATAAAAGACGAGTAGAGCCGTTTTAAATCCTCCATACCTCCATCCGGGACAGCTGCTCCAGGTGCAGACACACCGCCGACTTCTGTCTGTCTCGTTGTCTGTCCGTCTGTCTGCCTGTGTCTCTGTCTGTCTCCGTCCGTCTGTCTGCTTCCTGCTTTCACTTTCAGCCTCTCTTCTTTCCAGAGTCCACCACGTGTCCTTCAGCGCCCCCTCTCGGTGACCGGTGAAACTATATAAATCAGGAGAGACACCTGCTGGTGTCACTCGGTATTGCAGGAGAGCCCGACAAACACGCTGGCTGTTGTCGCACGTGTTCATGTATTGTTAAATGTCAGTAAAAATCAAAACAACATGTTTCTAAGATGTATCAGTTCAGTGATTTGATGTTTGTAGTTTTAAGTGTTTTACGTTCTTGGTTCCACACTTTTCTGTGTATAATATTTACCAGAATTCTTATCTAAGATGATGAGCCATATTCATGAATGCTTTTACAGATTTTAACATTTTAACTCTGTTTCTTTTCATCTGTTGCTTTGGTAAATACGAGCAGTCAACGTGTGTTTCCTGTTTTCACATCCCCAGATGTTCCTCCAGTCTGACTGAACAAACTTAAGTGTAATCTGCATTTTGTAATCTCCGTCCATCGCGCCACCACAAGGCTGTGACAGAAGAATTCATATTTACCTGTTGCATGTTTGGAAAAGAGGAAGTGATGCACCAGTAGCTGTAAATATGAAATGTCCGAGCAGCACCAGAAGGCAGCATCCCTGACCCCGCTGCAGTGTGAGTGTTTGTCCAGCAGAGGTCCGTGGAGCTCCACACAGTGATTTTCTTTGGTTGATGACGCTGCTGGCGCCCACGTGACCTCTTGACACACGACAGCAAAGCTGTCAATCAAAGCTGGTGTTTCTTCTCTCTGCAGCATCTTTTGTCAGTGCTGGAGTCTGCAGACAGAACAACAGAGAACTGGACCCGTGGTGCTGCTACAGACATCCCAGAAAGGACTGTAGCATCAGAACTGAGAACCATCCAACTGTGTGAAAACAATGTGTGGTTAGTAAGAATATACACAATAAAACAGCCTTTTTGTTGTTGTACATTATACTTATAGTATTAATATTATTGTATTAAAGGATTGTGGGTGTGAGAATGAGTTTATGGTGAATTATTGGTGCAATTCAAAAAAAAAAAAAAAAAAAAATCTGGAATGAAAAAAACTGAATTATTTAAATGGTGACAATAACATAATAAAATATGATAGAAATAAACTCATGCTTTATTTAGGCTAAATTAAATGTCTCGTGCTCAGTGTGACTTTTTAACATGTCAGAAACAGAAATGTGGGCGGTGACCCGGATGGTTTAAACCTTTTATATACAGTCTATATTTGATCTTTTATATGGTCTATATTTTATCTTTTATCTTTTATATACAGTCCATATTTGATCTTTTATATACGGTCTATATTTGATCTTTTATATACAGTCTATATTTGATCTTTTATATACGGTCTATATTTGATCTTTTATATGGTCTATATTTTATCTTTTATCTTTTATATACAGTCCATATTTGATCTTTTATATACGGTCTATATTTGATCTTTTATATACAGTCCATATTTGATCTTTTATATACGGTCTATATTTGATCTTTTATATACGGTCTATATTTGATCTTTTATATACACTCTATATTTGATCTTTTATATACAGTCTATATTTTCTTTTATATACAGTCTATATTTTACCTTTTATATACAGTCTATATTTGATCTTTTATATACAGTCTATATTTGATTTTTTATATACAGTCTATGTTTTATCTTTTATATACAGTCTATGTTTTATCTTTTATATACAGTGTATTTTATCCCTGTAGGTTTTAGATGGAGGATCCAGAGAGGAGCTGTCAGTGCAGTGGATGTGTGACCCAGCTCGGATCGTGGAGGTTTAAACGTCCCAGATGCAGCCAATAGAATCCACATTAGGAATATTGAAGAGGCCGCTGTGAGCAGGATTAAATCGGTTTTCTAATCTGATCCCAGAAGTCACATGGAACTGAAGTGTCATGAATATCAGGGAGAAGAGATGTGATGTCCCGGTCCAGGTTCTAGGAGGACGGTACCGGAGGGAAACCATCTGATTTCAATAAACCTGCTGGAGGTCAGAACCACACTGAGTCCGCTGATTGAAAGTATGTCAGTCAAACATCATCATCCTCTGATGAAGGTCACCGCAGTGACTGAAATAAAGCACCACTTAAAAACGGGTTGAATCCACATCACAGATGTGATGCTGCAGAATAAATCCTGTTTCAGATGAGTGTCTGTTCTCATGTTCACACTCACTCTTTAATTTATGTTAAATGGACTGTTTAACAATTATTATTATTTTTTAAGTAAATTGCTATTATTTTAAAGTAAAATTCAAATGCCATTCAAAGCCAAAGAGGAGTTTGTGATACAGAATATTTATATAATTTATTGAGTGACAGACAGATAATATTCTGATATATAAATATAATTAAATAAATGATACAATATAATATATACTATATTATAACACTCATTTGACCCACATGAAGCTGTGAGTCTGCCTTCGTTGCATTCATTGGTTCTTGAAATATTGTTCTTCTGTATTTTTATTATTGATCTGTTTACTGATTATTCATATGCTTGTTTGGTGTTTCAGTGAAATTGAATCCGAACCTGTTTAACGCTCTTATTTATATTTCTCTGTTGAAGCTCCTTTGTTTGGTAATGTTGCAGGTGTTCAGTATCATTTCCTCCTCTGTTGATTAGGATTTAAAGGATGATGAGGTTGAATTTTTAATTCTACATTTTATAGATTTGCAGATTATGTCTCATCTAATCATAACTGATATTTTTGTCCTGTTTTATTGTCACAGTATTGAACAGTCTGCTAACGAGCTGCAGTATTTAAAGGCCGTTCAGGGTCAGGGTGACTTGCTACAATATCAATCTTATTCCATTGGCTGTTTATATTTTTTTTAAATATCATGTGACCATATTTCACATTTCGTCTCTTCATTTCCATTTTTAAAAGAAATCTAATTATTACTGTTGGATAACACTTTATTTAAGGATCCTCTGTGGTTAATGTCTCTAACACAACGGACGTTCTGTAACTGTTGTTTGTTTGTGTGTTTGTTGTTATTGTGACTAACTGTGTGTTGCACTCATTACAGTGAAGAGTGGCAGCGCTCCGTCACTCAGCGGCTCATTAGCTCATATTCATGGAGCACTAATTGATGTTGTATGATTTGTGTTCTCAGAGGGCTACAGGAGTGCTTTTCAAACTTGGTGCCCTCCCATGAACCACGTGGCCGAGCAGCAACCACTAATCAGACGGGGACTCATTTACAGCTGACTGCAGATCAGGGAGGAGAGTAAACAATGCTGTGCTGTTATAATATATATAATATGTAATATGTACTGATATATCAGTGATATTCAGGAACACACAGCATCAAACCAACCAGAGGATGTTGGAGCTGTCAGTCAGCAGGGTTACAGTCCTGCTTCATGCTAACATTTTACAACATTCAACATTACAGGTGTGTTCTCACTAACAGTCAATAATATCCTGAAGCTGACTGTTGATCAGGAGACCTGCAGGAGGCGGGGCTTATTATGAACCTGTACCTGCTCCAGGTAAAGAGAAACTCAGGGTTAAGGTGTGTTTCACTGACCTCTATGGACAGATAGTGATACACTGTGACACCGTGGTGTCTCCTGTTTGAATGTGACAGACAGATAGTGAGCCACAACACAAACTGCTTCAGTGTGTTCAACTCATTAAAGATCATGTTGGATGGATGTGAATTCACTCGTTTTAAATCCACCACTGATCGATAGAGAATCTCATGTTAGGAAGTGAATATTGTTTGTTTCCCCCTTTTTTCCCCTTTAAGCTGGTTACGCTCATCAGTCAGAAGGTTTCACATGTGATGTTCAAACCCAGATCTGATGACTCCATGTTTCCACACACATTTCCATATTGTTTGAGATCAATCTTCCTAAAATTCAGCCCGACAGATTTCATGTTTGAAAACTTTTCATCTCTACAGGAATTTTGTTTAAAAGTGCTTTTTATTTTGTGACTGTTAACTGCCTTTATAGATACAACCCTGTTTCTAAGCACGTTGGGAGTCTCTCAGCAGTGAAGATGAAGAGAGGTTCACCACTCTGAAAGACTGTGTTGGAAAATAGTTCAACAATCTAAGAATAATGTTCCTCAACGTAAAACTACAAAGAATTAGTGGATTTCATCGTCTACAGTTCATAATATCATTAAAAGATTCAGAGAATCTGGAGAAATCTCTGAACACAAGGGACAAGGCTGGAAACCAATATTGGATGGTGGTGATCTTCGGGCCCTCAGGCAGCACTGCATTAAAAACACACTATTCTGGAGTGGAAATCACTGCATGGGCTCAGGAACACTTGTGAAAACCATCGTCTGTGAACACAGTTCATCGCTGCGTCCACAAATGATGTTAAAACTCTCCAAAGAAGAAACCAGATAGAAACATGATCCAGACATCAAAGATTTCCGTGTAACACCGAACTGAGGGCAGACTGCTGGATGCTACTGCCTCACTACTGCCCCCTGAGGTACAAGGAAATGAGATTCATTCTATCAGATTAAACCTTTAACTTCAGCCAGGCTGTTTGAAGGCATACAAATCAGGAACGGGTCCTTTATTAGGATGGCAGTGAAAAATTATGTCATTCCTTTTGGAAGTAAACAACCAGTTTTGTGTTTTAGTTTACAGGAATTTGCAGGACACTCACCAGCCTGAACAAGTGACAATCCTGCTGCTGTTTGTCCTGAAATCTGCATATTTCTGAATCCAATTATACAATAGAAAGTACCAACAGTAAACCATGACAGAACCCCAGCAGCAGCTCTGTGATTAGAATGCACACACAGCAAAATGTTCCTGTTGAGTCACCGTGTTTTCAGTTTCTATTGTAACTTAATACTTTGAAGATTTTAGTGTCTCTGTAAAAAAGCTGTGAATGTTGAGAGGTTAACAAGCTTTTGGTTGTTGAGGATTGTCTGCCTTACATCTGACCAGCAGGAGTCTTTTATAAATAAATAACTCTTATTTAATTTTTTTTACCCACCATTTTATTAGCAGGTCAATGAGAATGAACCTTTGTATATACACAGTGTCATGTTCAACACATGTTGAACTTGTCTTTGCAGAAATTCTCCTTCTCTGAGCCTGAAGAGTCCATCATGAGCACTCAGCCGGAGGAGCCTCGACGGCATCACTTCGAGGTGGTAAAATGACAACGTGACCGATGTCCTGTTTAAACTACCAGCCTGATACACATCCAGTTACTAATGGACCTCTGTCAGGTGACTGCTTTAGCAAAGATAAAGGAGATAGTTACCATGGAAACAGGCATAAATTAAACACCTTAAACAAGCAGGAGAGTGCCCATGTCCTGCATGTTCTACCTGTTCCCTCTAAAAGGTACACGATTTATGACTGTCTAACACAGGAAGTAACTTTTTATCTGACTCGTTGGTCTCGGCTCCAGTTTAACATGTCAAGTTTGACAAATGGAGACAACAGCCGACGGAGACCTTGAAGGCCTCAAACATGGAGCAGCTCTCCTCCACTGATCTGCAGAGAACCTCCGACTCAGTTTGGAGGACCGTGTATACAGATGTTAGAGTCCGTCTCACGGCCAACAGGGAAAACAAGAGAGCATCGTTTACATTGTTTATATCATTTACATTGTTTATATTGTTTATCTTGTTTACATTATTTATACTATTCACATTGTTTATATTATTGATATAGTTTACATTGTTTATGTTGTTTACATTATTTACAGTGTTTACATCCTTTGCATTGTTCATATAGTTTACGTAGTTTTGTATAGTTTACATTGTTTGCATTCTACATTGTTCACATTGTTTATGTGTACATTGCTTACATTGTTTAAGTCATTAACATGGTTTACATATACCTTGTTCACATTGTTTACATTGTTTATATTGTTTACATTGCTTGCATTGTTTATATCATTTACATTGTTTATATTATTTATATTGTTTACATTATTTATATCATTTACATTGTTCACATTGTTTATATTATTCATATTGTTTACATAGTGTATATTATTTATATTGTCTACATTGTTTATATAATTTACATTGTTTACATTGTTTATATCGTTAACATCATTGACATTGTTTATATCGTTTACATTATTTATATAATTTACATAGTTTTGTATAGTTTACATTGTCTACATTGTTTACATTGTTTATGTGTACATTGTTTAAGTCATTTACATTGTTTACGTGCACATTGTTGTTTCCATGAGCGCTGTCAGCTGTCAATCATCCCTGTGGAGGCAGCAGCATCTTTATTAAGTGAGTCGTTCTTCTGATAAATATTCTGCTGAATGGAACCTCCTGTCGGTTTCTGACATCTGACACTAAACGGGTCGTTTTCTCTGAGCTCAACCCGGACCGGACCGGTGGAGCCGTGTGGGACTGAGCTGCTGATGTTGATCATGTGACGTGACTTCGTAGACTTCTGGTGAAGGTTTCAGCTGCGCTGCTCTCCGTCACGCTACTGCTGACCGTTCACGTGCAACAGCAGCAGCTTCACTACTTCCTGATGGACCTTCGTACATCAGCACACTGAGATGTTCCTCCGTTCATATGGACTGATGTGAGCGTTGCCTTCCTACCTCTTCCTCATCCTCTTCCTCTTCCACTGTGATGATGATCTCAGAGGCTGAAACATCCATGTGGTTTCATTCATTCATACTTCATTTATTCTCAACATTAATAACATTAACATTAATGTGCTGCCCCTGCATGTTTTCATCGACAGTTTATTCTTTAGATATCATAACTTCTGTCATCCATTGATATATTCTCCTATTTACCCTGAAACAGAGTTGTACGTAGACACTAAGAGGACTGTTTACAGGGAACATATGAAACGTTAAATCCAAGGACACGTTTCACAGGAAGCTGTGCTGGTGTAAGCGGATCATCTCTGAGTATCAATATGATAATAATCACATACATGACGCAGTACATATGTATATCACATGTTTTCATTGAGCTGAGTCACTTCCAGTCGAAGCTTTCATCTCTCACTGCTTGTCTTTTTAATCAGCTCATTTCTTCTCGTCTCATTTCTGACTGCTGGTTTTGTCATTAATATTAATTCACAGAATTCCTCACATTGTGATATGTATGCTTTTATTCTGAAGGTCTTCCTGCAGCGTGCTCCATCACCTTTCCTTCTCTGAGTAATGACTGATCCTGTAAAGATGTGTGTGCAGAGCATGATGACGGATGACATGTTTTCTCTGCTCTACAATGAAACTGGATGGTTCTGCAGTGTAACGTGTCTCCGAGCTCCGAGGCCCGGCGCCTCCCGTCTTTGTGCTGCAGCGTGGACGTGCTGCCGCCGGTGAATAAGGTGCCCTCAGCACCAGTGAAGTCGGCTCTGAGGAGGAGAAAGCAGCCTTGGCTGGCACCCTCCGTCTTTCACACGGACGTGCTGCTGTGATCCCGACTGAAAGCAGCAGAATAAGACAGTGGTTCTATTCAACAGGGAGCCGGGCTTTTGATTTGGTTCAGGGATCACTTCTAACTGCAGACAAGCATTAACACTGAGTGGGTCGTCATCTTTGACTTGATCAACCAATGATAGGGGAGCCGCGCTGCTCGGGCTTTAAAATGAGCTGAAGTAAAAAGGGTCTCGGTGGCAACGGCGCCGGCTGAATCAAAATGTTGTCTTTTATTCCAAAGCCATTAGCAACCTCCCGACACATGCTATAATAAAAATACACATTTATTTTGGTCCAAATGGTTTGAAAACAGCACTTCAAAGCTCTTCGAGATTGAAGTAGCAATTTGGATGTTTCATTTTTTCCCTCTTTCATTGCATTGATGTGGTTTTGGTCACGAGGAGACCTGCTCACAAAGACCACGATTGTCCATTCAGAAAGATGATTCTTTAATGAAGAGATATCATTTCTTCTATTAATGCACAGACTGGTGTGTGTGTGTGTGTGTGTGTGTGTGTGTGTGTGTGTGTGTGTAGGATTCAGATGCCACTCAAAAGAGACTGAAAGTAGGCTAATGGAGGTTCTACTCATCATGAACTCATTTCTCCATAACTTTAGAAATAGAATCAAACTTTGTGAGTTGTTCTGTTCCTGGTTCAGATTCAACAGACAACGTGGCGATTTATTTAAATGTAACAACAATAATTAGAATATGAGATGAATGAAAGAATGAATGAATTAAATGAATCAATCAATGAAATAATGAATGAATGAATGAAATAATTAATTAATTGAAAGAAAGAAAGAAAGAAAGAAAGGAAGGAAGGAAGGAAGGAAAGAATTAATGAATGAAAGAATTCATTAATTGAATGAATGAATTAAATGAATCAATCAATGAAAGAATGAATGATGAATGAAATAATGAAAGAATGACACAATGAATGAAAGAATGAATGAAAGAATGAATGAATGAATGAATGAATTAAATGAATGAATGAATGAAAGATGAATGCATGAATGAAAGAATAAAAGAATGAATGACAGAATGAATGACAGAATGAGTGAATGAAAGAATGAATGAAAGAATGAAATAATGAATGAATGAACGCCCAGTACCGCCGGGTCCAGGAGTTCGGTACCTCTGGGTCCAGGTGTTCATCAGTATTCTAACAGCATCAGGGAGATTTTAGCATATGTAGCTCTGGGTCCCTGAGGTTCTAATCCAACACTAGTTTGTGGCACCGAGATACCAGGAGACCGGCGGTCCGATGTCTGACATGCTGTTGCCAATGGCTGCGTTCCAGTTCAGCAGCAGCAGCGTGTAAAACAGCCTGAAACTTTAATGTCGACACAGAGACCATCGAGATCTGCTGCTGCTGCACGGCCTGCTGGGAACTTCCTGAACGCTCTCATCACAGTGTGTATGCTGCACAGTGTGTGTGTGTGTGTGTGTGTGTGTGTGTGTGTGTGTGTGTGTGTGTGTGTATGTGTGTGTGTGTGTGTGTGTGTGTGTGTGTGTGTGTGTGCGCTGCACAGTGTATTTTTTATCAGAGACAGTAATGAGTACAAGGAGTCATTTTCAAATGTTGTAACAAGTATGTCATCTGACACACATGCACACACACACACTCCTTCACTCCCCCCCCCCCCCCTACCTTCTGCCTCAGTGGCTCCGCCCCTCTGAGAGCAGTCTGCAGTTAATTATTGAGCACCTGAAGAGCTGCCGCTCTCAGTTAAAATAGCTCTGTCTCACACACACACAAACACACACACCTTTTCCTCCTCTTCTTCCTCCTCCTTGTGTTCTTTGTTAAGAAGCAGCAGCTCATCTTCTAACAATTATGAACATAATCATTTGTTGCTTTATTTCTGGAAGCAGCAATTAAACATCATCTCTCCCTCCTCTTCATCATTTCTCCTTCCTCTTCATCATCTCTCCCTCCTCTTTATCATCTCTCCCTCCTCTTCATCATCTCTCCCTCCTCTTCATCATATCTCCCTACTTTTCATCATCTCTTCCTACTCTTTATCGTCTCCTCTGTGTGGGTTCAGTCGAAGGAAACATCATGATGTGTAACTCCCCCTCCAGGTATGTGACTCCTTCAGGTGTCATCAGCAACCAGCAGGTACACAAAGAGGTCTCAGACACATTAAACACATGACCTTTCTCCAGACTATTTTTTATTAAGACCATCTGCTGGTGCAGCGGGCCCTGGGTTCTTCTGATGCAGGACAATGTTCGGCCTCATGTGGCTGGAGTGTCAGCAGTTCCTGCACGATGAAGGCATCGATGCTACAGACCGGCCCGCCCGTCCCCCAGACCTGAATCCAATCCAGCACATCTGGGACATCGTGTCTCGTTCCGTCCGCCGACGCCACGTCCACCGCAGACTGTCCGGGAGTGGACCGATGCTTTGATCCAGGTCTGGGAGGAGATCCCTCAGGAGAACATCCGTGGTCTCATCAGGAGCATGCCCAGGCGTTGTAGGGAGTGATACAGGCACGTGGAGGACACACACACTACTGAGACTCATTTGGACTTGTCTTCAAGAATCTCCACAGAAGTTGGATCAGCCTGTGATCTGATTTTTCCACTTTTATTTTGAGTATGATTCTGAATCCAGACCTCCATGGATAATGATTTTGATTTCCATTGATCATTCTTATGTTATTTTGTTCTCAACACATTCCACTATGTAATGAATCAAGATTTGAACTGGAATATTTCAGTCATTGAGATCTAGGATGTGTTGTTTAAGTGTTCCCTTTATTTTTTGGAGCAGTGTATAATAATATCCACTGAAATACAGTATATATAATAATACCCACTGAAACACAGGATATATAATAATATCCACTGAAACACAGGATATATAATAATACACACTAAAACACAGGATATATAATAACACACACTGAAATACAGGATATGTAATAATATACACTGAAATACAGTATATATAATAATATCCACTGAAACACAGGCTATGTAATAATATCCTCTGAAATACAGTATATATATTAATATTCTCTGAAACACAAGATATATAATAATATACTCTGAAACACAGGATATGCAATAATATACAATGGAATACAATATATATAATAATATACACTGAAACAGTATGTATAATAATATATACTGAAACACGATATATAAAATAATATTCTCTGAAACACAGGACTTAATAAAATTCTCTGAAACACAGGATATATAACAATATACACCGAAACACAGGCTATATAATAATGTCCACTGAAACACAGGATATGTGATAATTTACACTGAAATACAATATATTTAATAATATCCACTGAAATACAGTATATGTAATAATATACACTGAAACACAGGATATATAATAACATACACTGAAATACAGGTTATGTAATAATATACACTGAAATACAGTATATATATTAATATACTCTGAAACACAGCATATGTAATAATATAAACTGAAACACAGGATATGCAATAATATACACTGAAACAGTATATATAACAATATATACTGAAACACGATATATAAAATAATATTCTCTGAAACACAGGACTTAATAAAATTCTCTGAAACAGAGGATATATAACAATATACACTGAAACACAGGATATGCAATAATATACACTGAAACAGTATATATAATAATATATACTGAAACACGATATATATAATAATATCCTCTGAAACACAGGATATACAATAACACACACTAAGACACAGGATATATAATAACACACTGAAATACAGGATATGTAATTATATAAACTGAAACACAGGATATATAATAACATACACTGAAACACAGGATATGTAACAATATACACTGAAATAAAGTACATATAATAACATACACTGAAACACAGGCTATATAATAATGGACTCTGAAACACAGAATATGTAATAATACACACTGAAACACAGTATATATAATAATATACTCTGAAACACAGGATACAAACAATATATACTGAAATACAATATATATAACAATATACACTGAAACAGTATATATAATAATATACACTGAAACAGTACATATAAAATAATATTCTCTGAAACACAGGACTTAATAAAATTATCTGAAACAGGATATATAACAATATACACCGAAACACAGGCTATATAATAATGTCCACTGAAACACAGGATATGTGATAATTTACACTGAAATACAATATATTTAATAATATCCACTGAAATACAGTATATGTAATAATATACACTGAAACACAGGATATATAATAACATACACTGAAATACAGGTTATGTAATAATATACACTGAAATACAGTATATATATTAATATACTCTGAAACACAGGATATAAAATAATATCCACTGAAACACAGTATATATAATAATATCCACTGAAACACAGTACATGTTATAATATCCACTGAAAAACAGGACATGTAATAACATCCACTGAAACACAGGATATGTAATAATATACACTGAAACACAGGATATCTAATAATATACACTGAAATACGGTACATGTTATAATATCCACTGAAATACAATGTAAGTAATACTATTCACTGAAACACAGAATATGTAATAATATACACTGAAACACAGGATATATAATAATATACTCTGAAACACAGGATATATAATAATATCCTCTGAAACACAGGATATACAATAACACACAATGAAAGACAGGATATATAATAATATACACTGAAATACAGTTCATGTTATAATATCCACTGAAATACAGTATAAGTAATAATATTCACTGAAAAACAGGACATGCAATAATATCCACTGAAACACAGGATATATAATAATATCCACTAAAACACAGGATATATAATAACACACTGAAATACAGGATATATAATAATATCCTCTGAAACACAGGATATACAATAACACACAATGAAAGACAGGATATATAATAATATACACTGAAATACAGTTCATGTTATAATATCCACTGAAATACAGTATAAGTAATAATATTCACTGAAAAACAGGACATGCAATAATATCCACTGAAACACAGGATATATAATAATATCCACTAAAACACAGGATATATAATAACACACTGAAATACAGGATATGTAATAAAATAAACTGAAACACAGGATATGTAACAATATACACTGAAATAAAGTACATATAATAATATACACTCAAACACAGGCTAAATAATAATGGACTCTGAAACACAGAATATGTAATAATACACACTGAAACACAGTATATATATATAATAATATACTCTTTAACACAGGATACAAACAAATATACTGAAATACAATATATGTAACAATATACACTGAAACAGTACATATAAAACAATATTCTCTGAAACACAGGACTCAATAAAATTATCTGAAAAACAGGATATATAATAACATACACCGAAACACATGATATATAACAATGTGCACTGAAATAGAGTATATATAATAATATACACTGAAATACAGTATAGATAAAAATACACACTGAAACACAGGTTATATAATGGTAGGTAGGTAGGTATGTATTTACTTTATTAATCCCCGAGGGGAAATTTTTTCGCTGCAGCAGCATACAGAAGCAATAAGATAATAATAGAAATAATAGAATAAAAATAATTGAATAGAATAGACTATAATAATAGAAAAGCAATAAAATTGCAGTAAATAGCAGTAAAAAATAGAAATATAAAATATAAAATGCACAGTATATACAGTACATTATATATCTGTATATATTATATACAACAAACCAAGAAACACAGTCAACAGTGTTATTGTACTGTGATGGATTTTGCCAGAGGTGAGTTATTGTACAGTCTTATTGCAGTGGGCAGGAATGATCTCCTGTATCTGGAATGATCTCCTGTATCAGAATGATCTCCTGTATCAGGAATGATCTCCTGTATCAGGAATGATCTCCTGTATCTGGAATGATCTCCTGTATCAGAATGATCTCCTGTATCAGAATGATCTCCTGTATCAGAATGATCTCCTGTATCAGGAATGATCTCCTGTATCAGGAATGATCTCCTGTATCAGAATGATCTCCTGTATCAGGAATGATCTCCTGTATCTGTCCTTGTGACAACGGAGCTGGAGGAATCTTTTAGAGAAAGTGCTCCGCTGTCCCTGCAGCAGGTGGAGAGGGTGGTCAGGATTATCCAATATGGATAATAGTTTGTTCAGCGTCCTCCTCTCCACCACCTTTTCCAAGCTGTCCAGTTTGTAGCCGATGATGGAGCTGGCCTTCTTAACCAGTTTGTTAAGTCTGTTGGTGTCACCGGCTCCAATGCTGCTCCCCCAGCAGACCACAGCGAAGTACAATGCACTGGCCACAACAGATGGTAGAACATCTCCAACATCTCGCTGCACACATTGAAGGATCGAAGTTTCCTCAAGAAAAAGAGTCGACTCATCACCTTCTTGTAGACAGCGTTGATGTTGGTCTTCCAGTTCAGTCTGTTGTCATGGAGACACCAGGTACTTGTACTCCTCAACCATGTCCACCTCCTCTCCCAGAACTCTCAGCGGTTGTGGAGCCGTCGTCTTCCTCCTGAAGTCGACCACCATCTCTCTGGTCTTGGCCACGTTCAGGAGCAGGTGATTTCTTCCCGCCCACTCCACAAAGTCCTCCACTACTGCCCTGTACTCGTCCTCCCGTCCATCCCTTATACACCGTCCACTGACTCCTCCTCCCGTCCATCCCTTATACATCCTACCACTGCAGAGTCATCAGAGAACTTCTGCAGATGTCTTGACTCTGAGTTGTTCTGGAAGTCAGTTGTGTAGAAGATGAACAGGAAGGAGACAGAACAGTTCCCTGAGGAGCTCCAGTACCACTGACCACCGTATCAGACAGCACACTGCCCAGACGGACAAACTGTGGTCTGCCTGTCAGGTAGTCAGTGATCCAGGAGACGGTGGACGTGTCCACCCCCACCACCTGCAGCTTCTCACTCAGCAGCAGTGGTTGGATGGTGTTGAATGCACTGGAGAAATCAAAGAAAGTGATTCTCACAGATTCACCGGTTCCATCCAGGTGAGACTGAGCTCGTTGCAGCAGGTAGATGATGGCGTCGTCCACTCCCACATGAGGCTGGTACGCAAATTGCAGAGAGTCCAGAGAAGATTTCACCAGCGGCCTGAGGTGGGCCAAGACCAGCCTCTCCAGCACCTTCATCACATGAGATGTGAGGGCAACCGGTCGGTAGTCGTTGAGGCCAGATGGAGTCGTCTTCTTAGGGACTGGAACCAGGCAGGACGTCTTCCACAGCACCGGGACGTCCTCCTGCTTCAGACTCAGGTTGAAGAGGTGTTGTAGGACCTCAGCCAGCTGGACAGCGCAGGTCTTCAGGACCCCGGGGCTGATGCCGTCAGGTCCTGCAGCCTTGCGCTGGTGGATTCTCTCCAGCTGTCTCCTAACCTGGCCAGTCGTCACAGAGAAGGGGGTGAGGGGGGGGGGGGGTCGAGGTGTCGATGGAGGAAGAGCCCTTTGTGATTGAGGGCTCTATGCAGTTCACCAGGGGGCGCAGAGGGGGGAGGGGGGGAGGGGGGGAGGCAGCAGAGGTGTTTGGGAGGTGTGAGGTGTGGAGGAGACAGATGAGGGTGGTGAACTAAACCTGTTGAAGAAACAGTTTAGTTAATTTGACCTCTCCAGGTTTCCCCTGGTTGTTCCTCTCCAGGTTCCCCCTGGTTGCTCCTCTCCAGGTTCCCCCTGGTTGTTCCTCTCCAGGTTCCCCCTGGTTGTCTCTCTCTCCCCTTGAACCCAGTAATCTCCTTCATACCGGTCCACACCTCCCTCACGTTGTTCTGCTGGAGTTTGGCCTCCAGCTTCCTCCTGTAGGAGTCCTTGACCTCCCTGAGCTTCTCCTTCAGGTGGCGCTGCACTCTCCTGAGCTCCTCCCTGTCCCCAGACCTGAAAGCTGCTTTCTTCTTATTAAGAAGAACTTTCAGGTCACTGGTGATCCACGACTTGTTGTTGGGGAAGCATTTTACAGTCCGGGATGGTACGGTGGTGTGTTCACAGAATTTAATGTATTCTGTGATACAGTCCGTCATGCTGTTGATGTCCTCCCCATGTGGTCCAAACAGCACATCCCAGTCCGTGGACTCAAAGCAGTCCTGCAGGGCATCTTTAGCCTCCTGTGTCCACCTCCTCACAGTCCTGGTGGTTACAGGCTGCCTCTGCACCAGGGGG